>NC_060212.1:19926785-20231607 GCF_021130785.1 Homalodisca vitripennis
TAAAATATTCTATAGGATGTTAGTATTTGTGGTACAATTTAATAACGGTCTACGTTGCGGTTTGTTATTTGTAGAAATGCATTTTTCAAACCATGTTGTCACATCTGTATCAATTCTCATCCATTGATTTTCCTAAACGGATTTATATATTACCTAATGCAATAGTGTTAATTTAGCGGTAATTAAGTAATGAAATAATTAGTAATTAAGTGGTAAGTAACAATTTTAAAGTTGCATGAAGCTTATGCAATAATAATAACCCAAACACAAGATGGTCAAAAATTTGAGTCAGAAGGCACCCTTTGAAATAGTCAGAAAGAAATATACTAGATGAAGATTCGCTGGACTATGCTTTTAAAATTATTTGTATCAATTCTAGCTATGCAATTTTATAAAATATAATAATATTTTTCAGTTAGTAAAAATCTCGTAATTAGATTCATTGACATTGTTCTTCCTCGGTGCATTTTAGTAAATTTACTTATTTTAATAAAAAAGTGACTTACTTTTTCCGTTAATTTGAACACAGTTATAAAATTATATTAATTCTCTTTTGATAGTAGACTTCTCTACATCTGTGATATATATCTTCTTGGTCATAAAAACAAGGGAGAATCATCGATTAACACAGCAATGCTTTGATACACGTTCAATGCTTATTAATTCTGTGTGTGTGTGTGTGTGTGTGTGTGTGTGTGTGTGTGTGTGTGTGTGTGTGTGTGTGTGTGTGTGTGTGTAAACAAGGAGAAACAACTATACTGTGGAAGGAATGCTATAGCATAGTAAATTACAGTGGCCATAAATATATACTTTTTGTCAGATTTTCTTGATCGCGGAACGAGTAATGCTCATAACACGCGCAATACCTAAACAATTACGGACGAACCCGCTGGTTAAATGATTATACAAAGGCACACGAGTGGTCATCAAAAGGATCACCGGACACGTAAATGAAGCAACTATTTTTACCGGAAGATTTAAAGGAGAAATTTTTCTGTTGCCCGTATCTCAATGATATCGTAGATACCACAATATCATCAAATGGCTTTAATTCTCTGTTGCATGCTAACTTGTTTGTAAAAATATTAAATTAATTTATATTAGTAAAAGATGTATTAACTAAAAATATTACCTTCCATATAGCGCTTATTTAAATTTTAATTAACATTTTAAATTTAGAATAACATCATTATTTGGCAAAATTAACCTTTTCACACTGCTTGATAAAACTTAAATGGTATATATGTAAGAATTAAAGAATATTACTTATTGTTTATTATACTTGAATTTTATACTATAAATAATAGTCCATAATTTGAACATAATATGAATCAAATAATAACAAACCATAAAAAACGTGGCTAGGTCAGCAAGTGATGTTATATTTATCTTTATCATGTTGATTGTGCTCCTGAAAGGGACAAAGCGAAGTGCACGCATTATACGATCAACGAGTAGACGGCTAAGTGCCGGAACCCCCATTACTGCAGACGTCTCTACTCCTCTCTAATGTTGGCACTACTGCAAAGCCTCTTCACTGTGGCAAGGTTAATAGTTCGTGTTACTTCACCACCTTTATGACATCTCTAGCCTTAAACAGTTAAAATGTACAAAAAATCCATCACCATAATGTATATTTAACATTTTTACCTCATTTAGTATTGAATTATCATAGATATTTTTAATTTAAAGCTGTTATATGTACACAATTTATTTCTGAAATAATATAAACATTTAAGATCCATCTTATATTTGTAATTTATAAAAAACTACTCAACCTTGAGACTCCTACTCCTTATTACTTAATTATGAAAGAGTCGAATTACGAAACTACTGAACTGGGTATTTACAAGTTTATGTTAAATTTAAAATTAAGCAAAAATAAACATAATAGACCTATACAAGCTTAAAATGTGTTTTAATAGGTAGTGAAATCTTTTTTTGAAGAAATATATTTTCACTCAATTAAGGCACTGAATGTGGGAAAACTTAGGTATTTTTTAATCTTTTTAATTTTTTTTTTGGATAATGTCATGATTTCTCGAAAAAAAAGAACGTGCTACGTAATTAAATTGAGGTATGTCATTGCTTAGAGCAAAATGAAAACATTTAATTTCATTCATACTAATTTGACGGTTACTACAAACGTAGTTTAGAATACTCATATGTTGTTCATTTTAGTCATTACTTCGTGCAAAGTTTCTTTGAACCAATCTTTTGAAAATAAACGTAATATATTGTTAGAGCTTATTACAATATTAAACAACACTCAATACACCATGCTGTATATTTTTTAAAGTACTCACTACAATATTTCTCCTATTTATATGTTCTTCAATAGTTCTTACTGAAATCCATATAGTGTGTTTGGGAGTTTCACACTTTATGATTTTCGTTTAAAATTTAAATTATGACACAATATTTTTATTGTTTGTTTTAATAGCTTTTTGAGAATCTTATATACTCTTATAACACGAGCAGAAAACTTAGATGCGGTCTGAAATTCATTGTGACGATAGAGAGAATACTATATACGCACTTCGTTTTTGTGTATGTGAAATAAAACTAGTTCCATTGCAAAATCAGAACAATTGAGAAATACGTGTATTGTAGTCGTGAGTGTCTTTGATATCGTATGAAGTTATTTTGCTATAAACTTTTTTTATTTGTAAAATAAACAATTTCTAAATACTATTAATGGTTACTGTAATCACGTAAATTCAAAATTCCGTTACAAAATATCTAGAACATACCATGTTTAGTACTTTATAAAAGTTTCAATTCTATTTAAATGCTCGTTTTCAAACCCATACAGCGTGAAAAGTAGTTACACTTTGGTTCTCCTTAAAATATAAATTGTAAAGAAGTATGTGTTATTATTCAAGACTCATTTAAACTCATTAAAGATTATCAGAATAGCTTCCTAGTAAACTTCTGGAATATTTTCTGTGTCTATTTCTTGAATGGCTGTTATAACATAATCAGAGTATGTTCATGATGTAGTAAATTGCATACCAAAACTACAAGATTTATTATTTCTGTACTTTCTTTTAGTGTCTATGACAGGAAGAAAGTATAACATGATAAATCTAAAACATGTTTCTTTCAATCCTTTATCATTGCTTTATCACTCTAGATACCGTTCACTTTAGAAGAAAATCACGTAGATTATCAAAACCAGTATTTTTAATACTCGTTTAGTGTTTGTAGTTGAAGAGTAGTAGTAATATTATCAAAGTATTATACAAAATTTGAGTAGAAACGGAACACTTCAGTAAGTTTTGTCTAGACATTCATGTTTTACATTATTTTAATTGTATACATTATTCATTTCCGTCACTTTACACCACTTCAAAGTGTAGCTGTGCCTCATTACACAGTACCTATAGAAAACTTGGACTGTAAAATGTCATATGTACCACAATGTGCTCTCAAGCCTTGACTTGGCTTTAAATGTATGCTGCAAGTTACTATTTTACTTCTATATTATTTTTATATATATGTTCACCTCCGTTGTTATTATTTGACGCTCGTTCCTTTCGTTGCTGTTCTTAAAAGAGTGCAAACTGTTCTTTGCTTGAAGTTTGTTATTGACGATGGATGGATTGTGAAGGAAACTGGATTTTTTTTCCACCGTTCATTGATGCAATATTAGTTAGTGTGCAATAATAGACTCTCATTATTGATGATGCGGTTCCTGAATTTTGCGTGTTACAACGCTCTGTCATGTTTTGTTTCCCTTAACCTAGATTGTAGTAATGAATTCGTCTAGTATTTTACCTGACGAAGGGATCAGAATTCAGATCTTGAAACCTACTGTTCTGATTCTATTCAATCACTAAACGATTGTAAATGTTTTTTTCAGATCTAACTGTATTGTAATATTATTTAGGCCATACACCTTTTGTACAATTAACTTAACGTAGAAAATTAGATGTAACATAAGTAATATGAAACAATGCATGAAAAATTGCCTCACTGACGAAAGTGTCTTTAATAATAGATTACACAGCTATAACTGGAAAAACCTAGTACTTATTATATACTCCAGACATCAAAATAATAGTATTTTATTATGAAATAACGCTGGTAGTAACATGTAGATAATATATAATACATACCACCTACTTTAATATTCAATAGACGTCTGGAATATGACGCTAACACAGATCCTGGAAGCTACAGTCTGCCTCCGTCGGCAGAGATTCAGAACAACCACGGTGACGAAGAAACTCAAACGAACTCAGCATCGTTTGACATCAGAGACACGCAGATTTAAAAATCAAGTGTAATCCAGATGAAGGGGAACTCTTTTTGCTTACAGCTGGCACCTGTTTCCTTGTGCTTGCACTCGTCATTTACACGTCTGATAGCTTATCCACAACAAGTTCCAGTACTGGAATAATACGAGTATTGTATTTCGTTTGTTCCTTCGACAAGTGTTTATTGTTGAAAGGGTATATTAGAAATATAATCGTTCTAAATTAAAAAGTATTACATAACACATATAAGTTTCTTTACACATAACGTAGAGCAATGATGGGAAGCGTTGATTCAATAAGAATCTAAGTTCAGATCCAGGTAAACTTCTTATTGCAGCGCCCGATGTCTAACGCTGTAACAGATTCGATTCCTGGAAGGATGGTTATTCCAGATAGAAACCTCGGTTGTTCTACCGTGATTAGAGATCGTTTTTGATACGTTGTAGTTCACACTATTGTGTACCTGACGAGACAATGAGATTACTTCTTCATCTTGATTACATTTGTTTGTAGTCAAGATGTCTGATGTCGAAAACGATGTAGAGAGTTAATTTTGAGCTTCTTTGTAGCCAACTGTTTTTGTCCCTTCAAATGGACAGTAGTCCAGATTCCAGGACTGAAAATCGGGCACAGCGTTAGACTTAAGACGGTGCAATAAGTGGAAGGTGAACTAGAGCTGAACTTCACATTTTTAGATATTGGGTTGTTAAATCTTATTAGTTATGATAACAAAAGCGATACGGGTATATCAATGAAATGTATTCCAGACAATAATATAATTAACTTCAGAATATGTAGCATTTGTGCGACTATAGCTTCCCTAATTTTTTTACTAATGTTCAATAAGATTATGTTCATTTTAATTTAATTATATTATGTTTATTGTATAAGAGTAATAGATACATTTAATTCAGAAATAATTTAATTTACTTCACTAACGACTTTAGCAACGAGGTTTGGCTCAGGCAAATATCGGTCAAAGAATTACCATGTTGCTATTAGATTCTACGGCCCTATTTTTTTTATCTTAGATGGTTTTGTCTCACAGAACATGTATTCAGTATTAGTGATCTAACAGATAATGTAGTATAGCAATCAATATTTTATATGTCGGTAAGTTACAGTACAGGATAATGGGACTATGATATCCTTGAGTCTTAATTCACATGATTAAAAATCGTGATACTGATAAAAAATACTGCATTACATGTATTAAAATGTTGTGTTGCAAATCAAATTTACTCGATTAATTAAAAATAGTTTTATTCATTTTCCAATTCCCCACAAAGTATTTCAATAACGAATGTTTGAATGAAACACTCGACATTGAATACATGACTGGCTTGGGTTTAATAAACGAGCTATCTGCTTATTTGTTTGTTCGATTTTACTTTTTCGAAAATTTTGTACGATTATGAAAATCTTTAATGTCTTTAGTTTTTTAATCGTGTAGAGGGGGTTCGTTATTTCAACTTTGTTGACTGTTTTCAATAGTTCTATGTTCTTATTTAATGATTTTACTAAACAAATGTATATAAACATACAGCATTCGTGATTTAAAAACATTATTTACGCTAGTGAGAGTAAATATTTTGTAGGTACATACAACATCTACACTTATAATAAGCCGAAGACGAGTTTATGCAAAGGGAAGCCCAATGGTTGAAGCCATGGAAGCCCTATTGTTTAATGATAGTTCTTATGGATGAAGGCTAGCCCTATGGTTCAATTGTATTTCTTATGGATGAAGGGTTATCCCTTGGTTGAAGGGTAGTCCTAAATAATAGATTTTTAATAAGTGATTGAATATGTTCATGTCTTAAACATGATTATTTTCAAAAAAATACTTATACTAATTTATGAGTGATTAAATAAAAAAATAGTATCAGAAAGGTTTTTTGGACTTTTGACATTCAAAAATTTTATTTGTTATCGTCATTTTAAGGGTATTGCTTAAAATATAAAGTAGTTAAGTATTAAATAAAAGGCAATAAAAGTTTAATTAATAGAAACGAAAATAAAATAAGAATCTAAAGTTTTGTCTTAATATCTTTAAAACTACCTTAGTTTCGATCTGGTTTTTTTCAATTTAATGACGTGGAGGAATGTAGAATTAAAAATGTTAAGCAAGGTTCCGACAGAAAGGCATTTCAAAATTCATGAAAAACACTCAACATTACTTTATATTATACAGACAAAAACGATTATTTTGTTGTAACACTAATATATTTTTATTGTTGTTTCCAAAACTTAATATTTACAAGTGTAAGAGTTTTCAATACACGTACAAGACTGGGTATAGTTGTGAATTACGATGTTACAGCCATTATAATTTATTTTATTCTATATTTTGGACTAAACATATAAATAGCCAATTGTTGATAAGATTACTTTCTGTATGACTTATAACAGCGACTTCGTATAAAAGTGTATATAAAAGACAAGTTATATCTGTTATCCATAGCGCATAAGATACAGTTAATTATGTGTAGGAGAATTTAAAAGGCAAGCAACAATAAAGGAATTTGAGTAGCATTCTATGGAAGGTAACTTTTTGAGTGTGCTAAGTTGCAATAATTTTAGGTATAGTCCTATACATTAATTGGATTCGTTACGAGGCCATCAATTAGGTAAGCTCCATTAATATATCACATGTAAAGGAAAATCTTAATAATATGGTATAATATATTTTAAATTATTCGTATTAAATACCTTTAGTGTAAATTTTTTATCCAAATGAAAAGCTTTAACTTCCCATAGGTCGTAATTTTACAAAACTAAAAGTCAATATGGGCATATCTTTGAATTTATTTTATCGTTAAATAAATATGACAAAAATACAGTTGTTTACGCGGAAATATGTACGAAACCGTTTTAGTTCCTGATATAAATTCTTAAGAGCCGCAAACTTTGCAAGGACAAGATTGAGCATTCCTCGAGCAAAGTTTTGCAATTTCTCAAGTGGCAAGGTAAGTTAACAATGTAACTTAACAATATGTGGCCACTGAGGCGTGCTGCTTTACTTTGTTATTTATTACTAAATTCTTTGTTACTGTTGCTTATTGAATTCCTGTTATTATATTAAGTCAAATATTTTGTGTTTTCTAACTAACTTTGATGATCGAATTTACCTAGTACCCTAATATCCATGACCAGATAATATAATAGGTTACCCAACTGGAACAACTTTTAGGATTTGTACATACTCAAATAATTGCTTCCGTACAATAATGCGTATATATATTTACCAAATTGTAAGTTTACTTTGAATATGGCTTGAACTATCTGAGATTCAATGAAAAAATTTATATAAACTTATAAATTTTATTTTTATGTGTCAAATCAGGGTCATGATCTATTCAAATACTTTGAGATGGGACTATAAACTTTTTATATACTATTTAGGTCGTGTAATGTATCAAACTTACAATCACTTGAAACATGAAACGCTCAAGCGCAATATTTGGACCGCTGACTAAATAATTGTAAAAACATATTTAAAATACTGAATACAGGGCTGAGGCATGCATTTTGAAATTGTTCATTTTAAGTTATGTATGGGATCAAACTATCGTAAAAAATACTTTTTCCTTTGTTTCTGTAGGTTTATGAATTGAATTGACTTTTGAAATTGTCCGTACTGAAAGCATATTGAGGTTTGGGTAGGGGTCGTCTCCTGCCTAGATCCATGAGGTGGGACTGTGGGCACCCTTTTAAGGAAAGAGGTACGTTCTTGGGTTCATTCATAAAATCAGTACTAAAATGTTATTCGAATCCCAGAAGAGATGCTCTGCATTGTGTAGATCTAGTAGTGTAAATCCAGTAGAGGGGATGATCGTCGTCTGCGCAAGTCTGAGCGAGGTTACGGGCAAAAGTGGTGTTAGAGTGGAAGTAGCCTCCTGCTCCAAACTCTCTGAATGGGTTGGTGGAGATATGAGGGTTCATACTCTGCAGAAAGACCTTGTTATATCACAATAACATAATTTCGCTTTCTGTCATAAACTTTTGGATTGCATAGGGACCTTTTTAATTATTTGCGTTCATTAAAGTACATAATATATATCCTAATGTTATAGTTTATGATAGAAATTAGACTATACCATGTTTGGACACATTTGCATTTGGGTTGAAACCCATGAAATACTTTTAGTCTATCTAAGGTAAAAAATATTAAAAGGACGCAAAAGCTGGCTGCATTTTATTTCAAAAAGGATTTGGAGATCACATAAAATTCATTTTAAGCAAGAAATGAGTAAAGTGACTAAAACCAATTCAAGCCCAAAACTTAAAATAAGTAACTACGATTTGTAATAATCAATTCATCAGTCGCAATTCTAGTATATGATACTTTTAATTTTAGCGAAAAAAAGAATAAAGAGACCAGTCCCTATCACACAGAACAAAAACTATTTATACATTATCATAATTGCTTCTTTCTACTTACTATAATATTACAACTAATATTTGTATGGTAAAACATGGCATATCTATGTTTATATTTTAAATTTTGTATATTAAAGGTTATATTACGTTTTGAAATTATAACTATTATAAACAAACCGATATTTTAATGAGTAAGATATATCCCCTGTTTATTATGACACTGCAACAAAGTTCACCAATATTAAGGACTCCATATTGTTTCAGAACAGATTGTGGCAACATAGTAAATCATAACGAAGTCATAAATCATGATGAAGTTGTCTACCTTAAACTATATGGTCAATTCTGTTTTCGATTTAGTTGTTCTCTATTCATCTCAGCAATAACATTGCTTAAATTGTTTTTTGGCCAATTGAAACATAAACACTAACTAAAAGTTTTAAACCCAGGATATAACATTGTTCAGAGGACATAAGCCTCAAAAGTAAACTCTAACTTTTAGTTATCTTTAGTATGACATAATTGACGATATTATGACATTTATTTAAACATCAACTGAAACTAAGATTATAATAATATTTATGATCTCAACAAAATTGAAACTATACAATTCAATTTGCCTTAATCTATACGTGCTGGGAATAAAACAAAAAATATAACAACATTATATACATTTGATATTTCTCATTAATTATTCCTGTATTAGTTAGGGGATGAATGAACTGAACCCATTTTTTTGTTCAGCTTCACAAATTCCACCAAATACTTATTTTAAATTTAATTTGATTAGTAATGGTTTGATTATAAAAAAACTCCTTTTTACTAATTCATGTTGCAATTTAATTACTTTAACAAAGAAATCTTCAAAAAGAAGGGAGTTGCTGCTGAATAGAGATTCCTGTTATGAAAGTGCCTCCAAAGGAAATAATTGTAAAGGCTCAGTTAATGGACTAAACACTTTCTTGTATTAAATCATATTATACTTTTTGGAAAGAGAAAGCCATTGGCTAGTTACAGTTTGTCATTTAGGTCACTCACAACTTCTAATCATAAGTAAAATATATTATTTTATTCATTAAATACAGCTCATTGCAAATAACGCATTGTAATTTATGTGGGAACATATGTAGTATACAATTTACAGCTCAAATGAAGAACCAACGACAGATTAATTGGAATATCAAATATTATAATTTCATATCTCAGACAGGAACTGTAAATGTAATTGAAAATTAATATTTTCACAGCCAACTTCTGTACAAAGGCATGTATTCGTACTTTCAGTGCAAAGCATGGTACGATACTCTCAGAGATCCTGATTTATTTACAATGTGTGTGTTTACAGTACCAAAACAACGTTTTTGTTCAATTAAACGCCCTGTTATGCCAGGCATTGATATTTACATGTGACCTATTTTATTCACTATTTGAAATATGTTGTTTAATTACATATAGGTTTGAACTCTTTCGTATGTTGCCTTATCAAACTGGAATAAATTTATTCAAAATATTTTTTTTATTATCAAAATAGTAACCACTAGTAGGTAAAAACTTTTTATTCATAATTTCGCATAAACATAAAATTTTGTGATAGTTTATGGTACATGATGGAAGAACTGCCCTTTTACTTCTTAACCTTAAAAACCTGCATAGCTCGTCCATAGAACAAGAGGAACCTATTAACAAAGTTTCAAATCTCTGTGACATTTATGTTTTATAAAAGTTATGGCACATACAGATAAAATTCTCTTGGATATTTTAACCTCATGATCAATAAGTTTCTTCCTTAGGTCACAAGTATACTATATACCGTCTTAAGACTCGATGACCAAGATAGTTTACTAACTAAATAAAATTGTAGTTAAAGTTTTTATCGTCCTTAGACTTTAAACTTGTTACAGGACCGCACCATCTAGCGTGGAGCATAGTAAGGGGAGGATGATACAGTTCCCAAATTCCCGCAAAGTTGCCTACCCTTTTCGTGATTCAATCAAGTACAGCTCGTTCCACAGTCCATGTGCCACTGATAATGCAAAAATGCATTCTTTTCACGTGATTAATTGAATAAAATAGGTACCAGAACTGTAAGTTAGGATGTTTATGATTAAGCCAGTGTCAAATGCAAAAAAATAATATTTTAATCCTTTAGCAACTTTGTTACTCCACCAAGAAACGGATGAAAATAAAAAAAAAAACTTTTAGGTACTATTATTCTTAAAGAAACGGTTAAAATAAATTACACAGAAAGCGAATACCCGTAACTCGTTAACAACGCATTTCCGGGCCCATGTAAACAATATAAAATTTTTTTACTAATTGTTAAACGTATTATGATCTCCTTTAGTTTCTGCATATCTTTTGTGAATCACTCTGCAAAGTAATAAGTAAGTAAGTCTTACAGGTCTATAAATTAAAATATAATTACTGAAATGGTTTTATTACGGAACTTTCTCCCTTTCAACCAGATTAGGTAAATAACAGGAACTAAACTGTGGTAGGAACATGAGCTAAGTTTGATCCACAAACTGGTCACTGTATGAGTTACAGAATTTAGGACGTTTCTGTTGAAAGTCGAGTGCAATATAGTTATGTGTAAAACTATAAAGATAAGAGTAACCATCAACAAGATACATTCACGTGTGAATGAATAAAATTACACTCCCAAAATTATAGTCTTTAATGCTGATCAGTGCTGAAAGAGTTTTTAGAGATGACTAATTAAATTGTCCAAAACTTTTAAGGATCTCGTACTGTGTATTTTTAACTACACACTACGCCTAATCACAGTTTCAGTAGCGACCAAAAGCCAATTCTTTTGAAAGTTACTACCATCTACTTAAAATGGGGCTTTGGGAAAACATATTACAAAAAAACATTTTTTTTCTTTAAACTATTCTAGTACATTGTTGTATTAAAAAAGTGTTTTTCGCCTAATTATGTTTTTTAAACTTTAGGTAAGTAGACACAACTACAAATATGTCGTGGTTTTAACATCTTTAATCTAATGAAGAATTAATATCTCTACTAAAGTTTGGGTATTTAAAGTATTATAAAAAAGTTTCTTCTAAGAGTCTACGATTTCTGGTGATATGTTTTATTATATGAAAGTGTGATAATGTCTAAGCCGCAGTTGCTGTTTCCTAAAAGAAGTGGCAGGATTCCACCGAGTGACAGAATCCGCTGATGTTTTATTCATGGCGGCCTGAAAAGCTGTCAAAAATGAATAAAACAGTTTACTCTGGTGACCAAACATCTCAGTGTGTGACATGTGTCCCTTGAAGCTTATCACATTCATACATATGTCAATGCAGTGTTATTGTTTGAAAATAAAAATTATCATGTTTTCCTATGTTGTATGTACTGGTAAAATAATAGGTGTGTAAATTTTAAAAGTAACCCTGATACGCCCTGGTACCCTGGTTACGCCGGGAGGCATATTTATAACTATATATCTTTGGTACTACTAATAATATAACGCAACAGTAATCCTAACGACATGCGGAATTTTGTTGGTAATTCGTAACTTAAGAGTTTCCAAGTTTCTTGGTTTCCTAGATTTATAAATAAATAAAAATGGAATGAACGTACAATTAGTAATCAAACTTTAAATTTATTGTGTTGAATTTACAATAAGGTTACATTATTACGAATACGAATACATACTTGTATTAATTGACGAATAATACATAATTATATGTCTCTCTCTCTCTCTCTCTCTCTCTCTCTATATATATATATATATATATATATATATATATATATATATATACGATGAATGAATGGTAAGTATACTCATTTATTTATCTAAATTATTTTATATTTTTATTATTCTCAAAGATCTTATCTAAACATTACTAACATTTTACTATTCCAGCAACTCCAAACCTCATCTGCCAAAAAACAAGTGGTTGACCCAGTTGTACTATAATAAAACTAATGGAGGTTATTATAATGGCTTCACTGCTTGTTCCGTACCTGCCTCAGTGCTGCCATCTAGCAGACAACAATAGTTTTAACGATGAGTCTCGGCGGATTTACCCATAGTAGAACACGTGCTATATAACGTTTGCTATCCCTGCAAACAGTAAATATAACTTTAGAAAATGTAGTTTTTTATGACTCATATTTATCATTAATAAATTTTTTTAAGCATACAATAGAACTTACTGTAATTCAGTGGAACTATCATAAACATTTACTTTTATAAGAGATAAGCAATTTACACTCTTTTATATTACGTTACTATTGCACTAAAACTATTTCAAAAGACATTTTTTACATTTTAATTAAATTAATGTTAAAAATAATTATTTACATTTTAATAACTAATATTTTAATTTAATGTAGGCCTACTAAATATTGATATTATACGTGGACTTACAAATTATCAGGAGTCAAGGACCTCTTATATAATCAATCACGTCCTACGGCTGTAAGTCTTAGCATCGTCTCTCAGAAAATGTTAATTATGTAAAGGATAATGTGGTTTAACTAATCGGCGCTTAAATATTTCAATTAGTAACAACACAGAATACCGAGAATAGCATTCTGGTTCTCTTCAGTCTTAAAAGGTCTAATCAGTTTATTAACGTTGTACTAACCGTGATAGTTCTACAGGAAAATAATGTATAAAATGTACTGAAATTCTTCGCAAAACATATTTAGGTAAATGAATAAAAATAGATTTGCTCATCTGCCAATTCCCACAAAGAAATCCAATAACGAAATGTTTCAACGAACACATTAAACACATGACTGGCCTGGGTTTAATTAACGTACTTCCTGGTGTGTGTTTGTGAGTTCTGTCCGTTTTTCCTTTGTAAAAAGTATTATTAAATTATTCTATAGGATAATAGTATTAGTGTTACCATTTAATAATGATCTACGTGCGGTTTTTTATTTCTAGAACTGCATTTTTCCAACTATGTTGACTCATCTGTATGAATTCTCATCCATTGATTTTCCTAAACGGATTTATAAATATACCTAATTCAATAGTGTTAATTTAGTGGCAATTAAGTAGTTAAATAATTAGTAATTAAGTGGTAAGTAACAATTTTAAAGTTGCATGAAGCTTATACAATAATAATAAGCCAAACACAAGATGGTCAAAATTTGAGTCAGAAGGCACTCTTTGAAACAGTCAGAAAGAAATATACTAGATGAAAGTTCGCTGGACTATGCTTTTAAATTAATTTTACCAATTCTAGCTATGCAATTTTATAAAATATAATCATATTTTTCAGTTAGTAAAAAACAAAATCGTAATTAGATTCATTGAAATTGTTCTTTCTCTTTTGATAGTAGACTTCTCTGGATCTGTGATATATATCTTCTTGGTCAGAAAACAAGGCACAATCATCGATTGACACTGCAGTGCTTCGATACACGTTCAATGCTTATTAATTGTGTTTGTGTGTTTATATTGATGGGGAAACAAGGAGAAACAACTGTACAGTAGAAGAAATGCTATAGCAGAGTAAATTTAAATGGCCATAAATATATACTTTTTTCAGATTTTCTTGATCGTTGAACAATAA
The DNA here is from genome assembly GCF_021130785.1 of Homalodisca vitripennis. Taxonomy (NCBI): domain Eukaryota; kingdom Metazoa; phylum Arthropoda; class Insecta; order Hemiptera; family Cicadellidae; genus Homalodisca; species Homalodisca vitripennis. The sequence continues at coordinate 19,940,971 of NC_060212.1, forward strand.
ATGCTCATTGACGCCCAATACCTAAAAAAGTACGGACCATAAAAAAAGTAAAGCCGCTGGTTAAATTATTATACAACGGCACACGTGTGTACATCAAAAGGATCACCGGACATGTAAATGATACCGGAAGATTTAAAGGAGAAATTTTCCCGTTGTCCCTATAAAAATAAAATCGCAGATACCACTATATCATCAAATGGCTTTAGTTCTCTATTGAATCAACATTCGCGATGAATAGAAGTCCTTTTCTGGCTTAGATTTTTGAAAATCCATGTTCTCTCAAGACCAATTGTACGTTGCATGCTAACGTGTCTGTAAATTATTAAATTAATTTATATTAGTAAACGATGTATTAACTGAATTTATTGTCTTCCATATAGCGCTTCTTTTAATTTTAATTAATAGTTATAATTTAGAATATCGTCATTATTTGGCAAAATGAATCTGTTCACATTGCTTGATAAAATGTAAATTGTATATATGTAAGAATTAATGAATATTACGTATTGTTTATTGTACTTGAATTTTATACAATACATAATAATCCATAATTTGAACATAATATGAGTCAAATAATAACAATCCATAAAAACGTCGCTGGGTCAGCAAGTGATGTTATATTTATCTTTATCATGTAGATTGTGCCCCTGAAAGGGGCAAAGATAAGTGTACGCATTATACGATCAACGGGTAGACGACTAAGTGCCGGAACCCTCCATTACTGCAGACGTCTCTCTCTACTCCTCTACTCCAGTATTGTTGACACTACTGCAGAGCCTCTTCACTGTGGCAAGGTTAATGGTTTATGTTACTTCACCACCTTTATGACATCTCTAGCCTTAAACACTTAAACTGTACAAAACTCCATCACCATAATGTACATATCAATTTTTACTTCATTTAGTATTGAGTCATCATAGATAGTTTTAATTTAAAGCAGTTCTATGTTATCACTACACAATTTATTTCTGTATAATATACAAATTTTAGATACATCTTATATTTGTAATTTATTAAACATTCAACAAAACTGTTTAACTTCGAGACTCCTACTCCTTATCACTTAATTACTAAAAGACTCGAATTACGAAACTACTGAACTGGGTATTTACAAGCTTATGTTGAATTTAAAATTAAGCAAAATATACAAAATATACAAGTTTAAAATGTGTTTTAATAGGTAGAGCAATCTTTATTTCAACTTGAAATATATATTTTTATTTTAAATTAATAGCCCTTTAATGTAACTTTCAATACAGAAAAAAGTAAAAAAATAATATTTATTCACTGTACTTGAAATTAAGACACTGACAGTGGGAAAACTTAGGTATTTTTTATGATAATGTCATGATTTCTCGGAAAATAAAAAAACATGCTACGTAAACACTCAATACATCATGCTATATATATTTTAAAGTACTCACTAAAATATTCTTCCCATTTAAATGGTTCTTACTGAATTCTATACAGTGTGTTTGGGAGTTTCACACTGTATGATCTTCGTTAAAATTTAAATTGTGACACTATATTTTTATTGTTTGTTTTAATAGCATTTTGAGAATTTTATATACTCTTATAACACGAGCAGAAAACTTAGATGCGGTCTGAAAGTGATTATGACGATGGAGAGATTGCTATATACGCACTTCGTTTTTGTGTATTTAAAATAAAACTGGTTTCATTGCAAATTCAGAACATTTGAGAAATACGTGTATTGTAGTCGTAAGTGTCTTCGATACAGTATGAAGTTATATTCCTGTAACATTTTTTTATTTGTAGAATAAACAATTTCAAAATACCATTAATTGTTACTGTAATCACTTAAATTCAAAATTACATTACAAAATATCAAGAACATATCATGTTTAGTACTTTATAAAAGTTTCATTTTTATTTAAATGCTCGTTTTCGAACCCATACTGCGTGAAAGGTAGGTACACTTCGGTTCTCCTTAAAATACACATTTCGACGAAGTATGTGTTATTGTCCAAGACTCTTTTAAACTCATTAAAAATTATCAGAATAGCTTCTGGAATATTGCCTGTGTCTATTTCTCGAATTGCCGTTATAACATAAGCAGAGAACGTTCATGCTGTAGTAAATTGCATATAACAACGACAAGGTTTAATATCTGTGTAGTTTCTGTTGATGTCTATGACAGGAAGAAAGTATAACATTATAAATCTTAAACATGTTTCTTTCAATCCTTTATCACTCTAGATACCGTTCACTTAAAAAGAAAATCACGCAGATTATCAAAATCAGGATTTTTAATACTCTTTTAGTGTTTGTAGTTGAAGAGTAGTAGTAATATTATCTAAGTATTATACAAAATGTGAGTAGAACGGAACACTTCAGTAAGGTTTGTCTAGAATTTCATGTTTTAAATTATTTTAATTGTATACATTATTCATTTCCGTCACTTTACACCACTTCAAAGTGTAGCTGTGCCTCATTACACAGTACCTATTGAAACTTGGACTGTAAATGTCACATGTACCACAACGTGCTCCCAAGCCTTGAGTTGAGTTGAAATGTATACTGCAACTTACTCTTTTAATTTTATATTATTTTTTTATAAATATGTTCACCTCCGTCATCATTATTTGACGCTGGTTCCTTTCTTTGCTGTTCTTAAAAGAGTGCAAACTTTTCATTGTTTGAAGATTGCTTTTGACGATGGATGGATTGTAAAGGAAACTGGATTTCTCCACCGTTCATTGATACAATATTAGTTAGTGTGCAATAATAGACTCTCATTATTGCTTTTATGGTTCCTGACTTATGCGTGTTACAACGATCTGTTATGTTTTGGTTATCTTAACCTAAATTGTAGTAATGAATTCGTCTAGTATTTTACCAGACGAAGGAATCAGAATGCAGATCGTGAAACCTACTGTTCTGATTCTATTCAATCACTAAACGATTGTCAAAATTTCTTTAGCTCTAACTGTATTGTTAACTGTATTACTTAGGCCATACACCTTATGTACGTTTAAACGTAAGGTAGAAAATGAGATTTAACATAAGTAATATGAAACAATACATGAAAAATTGCCTCATTAACGGAAGTGTCTTTTTAATAATAGATTACACAGCTGGACATCAATATATAGTATTTTATTATGAAATAACGCTGGTAGTAACATGTAGATAATATATAATACATACTACCTACTTCAATAGTCAATAGACGTCTGGAATATGATGCTAACACAGATTTGACTCCTGGAAGCTGGAGTCTGCCTCCGTCGGCAGAGATTCAGAACAACATGGTGACGAAGAAACTCAAACGAGCTCAGCATCGTTTGACATCAGAGACACGCAGATTTAAAAGTCAAGTGTAATCCAGATGAAGGGGAGCTCTTTTTGCTTACAGCTGGCACCTGTTTCCTTGTGCTTGCAGTCGTCATTTACACGTCCGATAGCTGATCTACATCAAGTTCCAATACTGGAATAATACGAGTATTGTATTTCGTTTGTTCCTTCGACAAGTGTTGATTGTTGAAACGGTATATTAGAAATATAATCGTCTAAATTAACAAGTATTACATAATACACATAAGTTTCTTTACACATAACGTAGAACAATGATGGGAAGCGTTGATTCAATAAGAATGTAAGTTCAGATCCAGGTAAACTTCTTATTGCAGCGCCCGATGTCTAACGCTGTAACAGATTCGATTCCTGGAAGGATGGTTATTCCAGATAGAAAACTCGTTTGCTCTACCGTGATTAAAGATAGTTTTTGAAACATTGTAGTTCACACTATTGTGTACCTGATGAGACAATGTAAACACTTCTTCATCTTGATTACATTTGTTGGTAGTCAAGATGTCTGATGTCAAAACGATGTAGAGAGTTAATTTTGAGCTTCTTTGTAGCCAACTGTTTTTGTCCCTTCAAATGGACAGTAGTCCAGATTCCAGGACTGAAATCGGGCACAGCGTTAGACTTAAGACGGTGCAATAAGTGGAAGGTGAACTGGAGGTGGACTTAACATTTTTACATATGTGGTTGCTAAATCTTATTAGTTAAGATAACAAAGGCGATACGAGTATATCAATGAAATGTATTCCAGATAAAAAACATAATTAACATCGGAATAAGTAGCATTTTTATGACTATAGCTTTGCTAATATTTTTACTGATACTATATAATAATTTCTGCAATAGGTCTTCTTGAAAATCTATGTATCAGCAAAGTTTACTTTTATAAGAGATATAAATATAAACTCTGTTATTTGATGTTCCTGTTGTAATAGAAACATTTTGAAAGATTATGTTAATTTTAATTCAATTATATTATGTTTATTGAATAAGAGTATTAGATACATTTAATTCAGTCATAATTTATTTACTTCACTAAAATTTTAGCAACGAGGTTTGGCTCATCAAATATCTGGGCAGGGAATTACCATGTTGTCATTTGAATTCTACAGCCCTATTTTGTTCATCTTAGATGGTTTTGTCTCACAGAACATGTATTCAGTATTAGTTATCTAACAGATAATGTCGTTTAGCAATCAATATTTAATATGTCGGTAAGTACCAGTACAGGATAATTGGACTATGATATCCTTGAGTCTTAATTCAGATGATTAAAAATCGTGATACTGATAGAAAATACTGCATTAAATGTATTAATAATATTATGTTGCAAATCAAATTTACTTACGAATTAATTACATTTTTACTAACTAATTAAAAATAGTTTTATTCATTTGCCAATTCCCACAAAGAATTCCAATAACGAATGTTCGAATGAAACACTCGACATTGAACACATGACTGGCTTGGGTTTAATTAACGAGCTGTCCGCTTATTTGTTTGTATGTATGTTATGTTCGATTTTACTTAGACGAAATTATTTTACAATTATTAAAATGTTTCATAGCTGTAATTTTTTTAATCATTTGTAAGGGGTTCGTTATTTCAAATTTGTTGACTGTTTTGTATAAGTTCTTATTTATTGATTTTTCTAAACAAATTTATAAAAAAACATACATCAATTGTGATTAAAATATTATGTGGGCTAGCTAGAGTAAATATTTTGGAGTTACATAAAACATCTACACTAATAATAACCCGAAGACAAGTTTATGAAAAGGGAAGTCCCATGGTTCAAGGTTAGCCGTATGGTTTGATGGTATTCATATGGATGAAGGCTGGCTCTATGGTTCAAGGGTATCTCTTATGGATGAAGGGTTATCTCTTGGTTGAAGGGTAGCCCTAAACAATAGATTGTTAATGAGTAATTGAATATGTTCAAATCTTAAACTTGATTATTTTCATAAAATACTTCTGAAAAGTTACGAGTCATTAATCCAAAAAATAGTATCCGAAAGGTTTTTTGAACCTTTGACATTCAAACATTTCTTTGTTATCGTCATATTTAAGGGTATTTTTTAAAACATAAAATCGTTATGTATTAAATCAAAGGAAATAGAAGTTTGATTAGTAGCAAATAGAAACAAATATAAAATAAGAATCTAAATGTTTGTCTAAACATCTTTAAAAACTACCTTAGTTTCAAATCTTGTTCTTTTTATTTTTTATTTCAATTTCATGAAGTGTAGGACTGTAGAATTAAACATGGTAAAGGTTACGACAGAAAGGCATTTCACAATTCTTGAAATTACTTATATGTTTCTTATACACGTAAAAGAGAGGGCATAGGTATGGATTGCGTCATTATCTATGCTACAGCCATTATAATTTATTTTAGTCTATAATTTAGACTAAACATATAAATAGCTAATTTTTGTTCAGATTACTTTCTGTATGACTTATAACAGCGACTTCATAAGAGTGTATCTAAAAGACAAATTATGTCTTTTATCCATAGCGCATGAGATAAAGTTAATTACGTGTAGGAGAATTTAAAAAGTAAGCAACATTAAATGAATTTCAGTAGCATTCTATGAAAGGTGACTTTTTTAGTTTGATGTGTTGCAATAATTTTAGGTATACTCTTGTACACTAATTATATTCGTTACGAGGCCAACAAGGTAAGCTCCATTAATATATCACATTTCTAAAGGAAATTCTTAATAATACGGTCTAATATTTTTTAAATAATTCTTATTAAATACGTGTATTATAAATTATGTACCAAAATGAAAAGTTTTAACTTTCCAAAGGTCATAATTTTACAAAACTAAAAGTCAGAATGGGCATATCTTTGAATTTATTTCATCGTTAAATAAATGTTTACGCGGAAATACTTACGAAACCGTTTTAGTTCCTGATATAAATTCTTAATATTCGCAAACTTTCCGAGGGAAAGATTGAGCATTCCTCGAGCAAAGTTTTGCAATTTCTCAAGTGGCAAAGTAAGTTACAATGTAACTTAACAATATGTGGCCACTGAGGCGTGCTGCTTTACTTTGTTGTTTATTACAGAATTCTTTGTTACTGTTGCTTATTGAATTCCTGTTGTTATAATAAGTCAAATATTTGTGTTTTCAAAACAAACTTTGATGATCGAAATTACTTAGTACCCTATTATCCATGACCGGATATTAAAATAGGTTACCTAACTGGAAAAACTTTTAGGATGTGTACATTCACAAATAATTGCTTCCGTACAAGAATGCGTAGATTTCTTTAACAAATTGTAAGTTTACTTTGAATATGACTTGAACTTACTGAGATTCAATGGAAAAATTCATTTAAACTTCAAAATTTTATTTTTATGTGCCAAATCAGGGTCATGATCTATTCAAATACATTGAGATGGGACTATAACATTTTTTATATACTATTTAGGTCATGTAATGTATCAAACTTACAATCACTTGAAACATGAAACGCTCAAGAGCAATATTTGTACCGCTGTCTAAATATAAATACTATAAAATATCTATGTAAAAACATATTTAAATACTGAATATTGAAGTTCAGGGCTTAGGCATGCATTTTGAAATGTTTCATTTTAAGTTATGTATGGGATCAAACTATCTTAAAAAATACTTTTGCCCTTGTTTCCGTATGTTTATGAATTGAATTGAGTTTTGAAACTGTCCGTACTGAAAGCATATTGAGGTTTGGGTAGGGGCCGTCTCCTGCCTAGACCCATGAGGTGGGACTGAGGGCACCCTTAAACCCTCCAACTGGCAGTCATTTTTTCCTGTAGTGGCGGCATGTTTTCGAGCCTCGTGCAAGGGTTTTTTAAAAAATTTATAAAAAATATAAATTAAAGGTAATATATATAGAGGTATATATTTTTGTGTTCAGAATTAAACATATAATAATATTAGTATTTAAATTTGGCCTTAAAAAAATGTTGACTAAATTTTTTTTTCCATGAAATTCAAAATTTACATTTTTTTTTTTAATTTGGGGGGGACCATACCTAGCAAACCAAGTTATAGTAAGAAAACTATAAAAGTGAGATATCCATTTTGTGTCAAATTTATTCTAGTTTCAGAAACACATAAGCATTATACAAATTTATGAAACTATAATAACGCTATATAACAAAAAGCAGCGATGCGCATAAATTGTGAAAATAGGGTGTATATGTAAGAGTTTGCTAATAAAAGTGTTACTAATACAGTTTTACTTCAATACATGTTATATTGCATATTTTATTACTCAGAATGAAGTAAGCTATACAGCAGTAGTAAAATAAATTCCATAACTTTTTTTTTGAAGAGTCGAAAAAAGTTTCATTTTGTCATTACTCAAAACTTTTGCGAAAAATTTTCGAGAAATTTATTTATTCTAAAAATATATTTATTTGCACTACTGCAATATTTAACAATTCACCACACACTAAACACAACAGTAAAACACAAATAAACCTACTAAAACTTACTAATAAACACGACTCGTCACATCAACAACTCAGACGGCATCGACGACATGGCGGTCACATCTTTTACGTTCCAAACTACGAACTTAGTACGTTGCAACTACAATACGAAGAGGAATAAAAACTATAGTATTCCTTAGGTTTTTTTTCCCGAATCCAATGGTGCATGAATCGAATCGATACGTTGCCGAAATATACTGTAATGAGTGATTATGCAAAAGGAATGTTTGTTCATCAAACTTTTGATGAACAACAATCATAATAGGGTTATGTTTATCAAAATTTTGATGAACAACAGTTGGAGGGTTAAGGAAAGAGGTACGTTCTTGGGTTCATTCATAAAATCGGTACTAAAACTTTATTCGGATCCAAGAAGAGATGCTTTGAATTGTGTCGATCTAAAAACAAGAATAGAGTAGACATCTGATACTTACTTATACTAATAACAAGAGATTCCTGAATTAAATGTAACAGGCTTGTCCTGGAAGTCCAGTAGAGGGGATGATCGTCGTCTGCGCAAGTCTGAGCGAGGTTACGGGCAAAAGTGGTGTTAGAGTGGAAGTAGCCTCCTGCTCCTTGGGTTGGGAGGCTAGCTCTCTGAATGGGTTGGTGGAGATATGAGGGTTCATATTCTGCAGAAAGACCTTGTTTTATCACAATAACATAACCTCTCTCTGTATCATAAACTTTGTCATACGAATTTTTACTGAGGCAACATCGAGTTCGATAATGGTGCATGAAGCTTCCTCCATTGTATTTGTCTGAAAGATATAAACATTTAAAATTGGTCTTACGGGAACCATGAATGCAAGGAGAATCGAAAATAAATAAATTTGAAAGTAAACTAAGTACATAAAATCTTATGAAATGTGGTATAGTAACTCAAAATTTAGTTATAGGCTTAGTCATCATGCAGCCCCAGTGAGGCGTACTCATACTTTGTCTAATAATAGGTTATTAAGCTGAGGCTTCATACAAAAATTTCAAGTCTATAAGTCATATCGTTTTCGAGGAATCGTGTAGACAGACATACCGACTGTATGCACTTTTTTTACAGATAAAGTATATACTTTTTGCAGTTCAACGAATTATAGGTTTCGCTAAAGCAAACCTCTTGTTGAACAATGATCGACAAACCATCGCGCCAGTGCTTTGAGTCTATCGACTTGAGACCAACAAGTGGCATCTTACATCTGTATTATTACATTGTTGTCTTGAGAGAGCACTGTAGTGGATTGTATTGTACCGAGCTTTCCTCAATTGTTCTGGCCTTTATAGTGATGATGTAGACATAGCTTCCATTAGCAGTGTAATAGCAGGTTTCTAAGTGATAGATTATTGTTTTTTGTTTACTTTTTTAAGTGAATAGCATGCCCTATTTAAACGACTACTTATTTTTCTCGTTTGAAGAATATAACATAGTAAGACAGGACAGCAATAAATTAATCTCTGACGCTCAGCTAATTATATTGGTGTGTTGCTACTTATGTAGGGTTTATAGGATTTCTTTGTGGAGTATGATTATTTAAAGTTATAATATTAATTAATAACATTTATTAAGATAAATTTTCATAGGATTGGGAATTGTTGCTTTAAGAAAGTCTGCATTATTACTCAGGATGAAATAAGTAATGTGTGATACACATCAAACAGTTTTAAAAAATTACTCTGATTTTAAACCTGTTACTGATTGTAGAACCAACGACATAATAGGTGGCAATTAATGAAATGAGCCAAAGAATTAGTTTATTTTAACCAATTAACCATTGTAGGACACACAAGCAATGGACGATAAATGGTGGAATGGGTTTATCTTCCTTGACAGCAGATAAGGTACTCCATGTGGAAGAGAATTTCTCTTGTTGAAATTAAATTACTTTAACAAAGAAATCTTCAAAGAAAGGGAGTTTTTGCTGAATTCAAATGGGATAGTTTTGTCGTACCAACATATTTCCTATTATTCATTTCTTTACTACTTATTTTCTTTTTTTGCTTCCTGACATGTTTGCAGGAAAATATAAGTAGTCAAACTAATTATTTCCCACAGTACGTAAATTTAAACTAATGTTGCAATAATGCAAACTAAATGAATCTGACATAAGGAAGCAGGATCAACCTGAAAGTTAAATGTAAAGGCCTTGAAAACTGTGTAGCTTACCTTTGTTATTCTGCTGCAGTACACTATGTCCGATTCAACAAGAGTGTTTGTATTGAGGAAGGTTAGTGCCAATTGGGTGCAGTAAACTTTGCTAAGAAGACGTTTGCAGGCAAACATATGAAAGAGAGCTGTTTGAAGGAATGTTTGATGTTAAAATAATTTTAGGCATCTCCCTGAATGCTATTTAGGCTCGTTACGATCTAAGAATTACATAACCTACATAATATAGCTCATTTGTAAAGGTAAATTGTTTGATAACTATAGTAGACCTACTTAAAAAAATAATTTGTTTTAAATATGATAATAAAGGCAACAAGATAAAAGCTAGTAGCTAACCCATCATTTTAATTTTTAAGATATTATAAGTTTATTTATAGTAGAAATTATAATATTTGAATTTAATATAAGGCTCAGCGACTGGGATAATAACAAAAATTACTATACAAGGAAATATTTACGAAACAGTTTCTGTTCCTGATATAAATTATTAAGAGGCTGAAACTTTCCGAGCGAAAGATTGAGCATTCCTCGGGCGAAGTTTTGCAATTTTTCAAGTGGCAAAGTAACCTAACAATGTTACTTAACAGTTTGTGGCCACTGAGTCGTGCAGCTTTACTTTGTTATTTATTAAATTCCTTGTTACTTTGACGTATTGCATTTCAGTCATATATGTGTGTTATAAAGAATCTTTGATCATCCACATTGCAATATTAGATATTTATTTCTTCGTGTCATCTATTTACATAAAAAATATCCAACAAATACTTCGCTAAGCTAAATAACAGTTATTTTATATTTATGACCTAGGCCAAATATTCATGACGGGATATTGTAATAGGTCACCCAACTGGAACAACAGTCATAGCAAATAAAAAAGAAACCAATTTTTGAAATTAAGGGTACTTTCAGAAGATTTAGCACAGCTACTTCCTTCCTAATCCAGTGCGAATATTTATTTACATGTAATCCGAATGTAATGTAAACAAAAAATATTACATAAATTAGTCAAATGAAAATAAAAAAATCATCTTGTGAAAATTACTTTTTTGCTGTTCATTAAGTTCTATAAGATATCTAAAAATTAAATTGCCAGAATGTGTAAAAAGTAAGCCATAATATGCGCGCGCGTGTGTGTTTGTGTGTGTGTGTGTTTTCTGCTTGGACTAAGATAATTTTTCAGCAACTTCCAGTCAGTGGGCAGCGAACAGCACTACCTCATGTCTAGTCCATCATAATCCTGGAGTATCACGCCCATGAGTCATCCTCCACAGTAGACTTGACTCACGGTGTAGTATGAGGAGGTCTCCATATCTTCTTAGAATGTGCTTCTCAAATCCGGTACTTAGATGATGACATAAGATTCGTGAGGGTTGAGGATAAGGATTGCATTATTTGCGTTCTTTAAAGTACATAATATATATCTTAATGTTATAGTTTAGGATAGAAATTGGACTATACCATGTTTAGACACTTTTGCATTCGGGTTGTGAAACCCAATAAATACTTTTAGGCTATCTAAGGTAAAAAATATTAAAAGGGCCCAAACACAGGCTGGATTTTACTTCAAAAAGGATTTGACGATCACAGCTCACAAAATTTTAAACAAGATATGTTACTAAAAACCATTTCAATCCGAAAACGTAAAATAAGTATCTATGATTCGGAATAATTACTTCATCAGCCGCAATTCTAGTATATGATACTTTTAATTTTAGCGAAGAAGAGAATAAAGAGACCAGTCCGTATCACACAGAACAAAAATATTTATACATTATCGTAATTGCTTCTTTCTACGTACTATAATATTACAACTAAAAGTTGTATTTAAAAAATGGGATCTCTACGTTTATATTATTAAGCTAAAATTATATTAGGTTTTGAAATTATAACCTTTATAAAAACACACATATACATAAAAAACATATTTTAATGATTAACCGATATCCCCAGTTTATTATGAAACTGCAACAAAGTTCACGAATAATGAGGACTCCATATTGTTTCAGAACAGATTGTGGCAACAGGATAAATCATAACGAAGTCATAAATCATGACGGAGTTGTCTACCTTAAGCTTTATGGTCAATTCTGTTTTCGACTTAGTATGTTGTTCTCTATTCATCTCAGCAATAAAATTGCTTAAATTGTTTTCTTCCCCAATTGAAACATAAACACTAACTGAAAGGTTTATACCCAGGATATAACATTGTTCAGAGGACATAGGCCTCAAAAGTAAACTCTAACTTTTAGTTATATTTAGTATGACATAATTGCACGATATTATGACATTTGTTCCAGTTCAAACATCAACTGAAACTGAGTTTATAATAATATTTATGATATCAACAAAATTGAAAACTAAACAAATCAATTTGCCTTAATCTATACGTGCTGGGAATAAAACAAAAATATAACAACATTATATACATATGATATTTCTCATAAATTATTCCTGTATTAGTTAGGGGATGAATGAACTGAACCCATTTTTTTGTTCAGCTTTACAAATTCCACCAAATACTTATTTTAAATTTAATTTTATTAGTATTGGTTTGATTATAAAAAACTACTTTTTAATAATTCATGTTGCAATTAAATTACTTTAACAAAGAAATCTTCAAAGAAAAGGGAGTTGCTGTTGAATAGTGATTACTGTTATGAAAGTGCCTCCAAAGGAAATAATCGTAAAGGCTCAGCTAATGGACCAAACTGAAACTCATATTCTTAACACTTTCTTGAATTACATTATATAATACTTTCTGGAACGGGAATGCCATTAGCTAATTACAATTTGTCATTAAGTAATATAGGAAACTCACAACTTCTAATTGTAAGTCAAATATATCATTTTATTCATTAAATACAGCTCATTGTAAACAACGCATTGTAATTTATGTGAGAACATATAGAGTATACAATTTACAACTATGATAAAAAACCAACGACAGATTAATTGGAATATAAAATATTATGTTTTCATATCTCAGACACGAAATGTAAATGTACCTAATTGAAAATTAATATTTTTACAGCCACGTCTCTACAAAGGCAGCATTTATTCGTACTTTCAGTGCAAAGCATGGTACGATACTCTCTGAGATCCTGATTTATTTACAATGTGTGTGTTAACAAAACAATAATGTTTTGTTCAATTTAACGCCCTGTTATGCCAGGCATTGATATTTACATGTAACCTATTTTATTTACTATTTAAAATATTTTGATTAATAACATATAGGTTTGAACTCTTTCGTATGTGCCTTATCAAACTGGATTTATTTTATTCTAAACATTATTTTTTCAAATTATCAAAAAAGTAACCACTAGCAGGTACAAACTTTTTACTCATAATTTCGCATAAATGTAAAATTTTGTGATAAATTATAGTACCCTGATGGAAGAACTGCCTTTTTACTTGTTAGACCCAAAAACCTGTAGAGCTCGTCCCTAGACCAAGAGGAACCTATTAAAAAGGTTTCAAGTCCCTTGACATTTATGTATTATAAAAGTTATAGCACACACAGATAAACTTCTCTTGGGTATTTTAACCTCATGATCAATAAGTTTATTCCTTTGGTCACATGTATACTATTAACTAAGTCTTAAGTCTTGAAGACCATGATAGTGTACTGATTAAATAAAATTGTAGTTAAAGTTTTTTATCGTCCTTAGGCTTTAAACTTGTTTCAGACCGCACCATCTAGCGTAGAGCACAGTAAGGGGAGGATGATACAGTTTTCCCAACTCCCGCAAAGTTGCCTATCCTGTTCGTGAATCTACCAAGTACAGCTCGTTCCAAAGTCTATGTGCTACTGATAATGCAAAATTCATTCTTTTCACGTGATTAATTGAATAAAATAGGTACAAGAACTGTAAGTTAGGTAGTTTTAGATAAAGCTAGTGTCAAACGCAAGAAAATATTTTTTAATCCTTTGGCAACTATAACTTTGTTACTCTACCAAGAAACGGGATCAAAATTTTTAATAAAACTTGTAGAAACTGTTATTCTTAAAAAAACTGTGTAAATAAAGTACACACAAAGCGAATACCCGCAACTCGGTAACAAAGCATTTCCGGGCCCATATAAACAAAATAACTTTTTTACTAATTTTTTAATGTAGAATATTCTCCCTTTCTGTTTCTGCATATCATAGTGAATCACCCTGTAAAGTAATAAGTAAGTAAGTTTTACAGATAATTACTGAAAATGAGTTTATTACGGAACTCTCTCCCTTTAAACCAGATTACGTAAATAACAGAAACTAAACTGTGGTATGAACATGAGCTAAGTTTGATCCACAAACTGGTCACTGTATGGGTTAGAGAATTTAGGACATTTCTGTTGAACGTCGAGTGCAATATAATTATTTGTAAAAAATAAAGATAAGAGTAACTATCAACAAGATACATTCAAGTACGAATGAATAAAATTACATTTCCAAAATTAGTCTCTAATACTCATCAGTGCTGAAAGAGTTTTTGGAGATGACTAATTAAATTGTCCAAAACTGTCGTGTATTTCTCATGCATTTCTCAAGTATCTCATGTTGTGTATTTTTAGCTTCCACGCCTAATCACAGTTTCAGTAGCGACCTAAAGCCAATTCTTTTGAAAGTTACTACATCTACTTAAAATGGAAATATTTTACAAAAAAATCCAATTTTTTCTTAAAGCTTTTCTAGTACATTTGTTGCATTAAAAAGTGTTTTACGCCTGATTATGTTTTTTTAAACTTAGTTAAGTAGACACAATCACAAAAATGTCGTGTTTTAACAAGTTTAATCGAATGAAGAATTAATATCTCTACTAAAGTTTGAGTATTTAAACTATTATAAAAAGATTTTCTTATAAGAGTCCAAGATTTATGGTGAAATGTGTTATTATATGAAAGTATGATAAGGTCTAAGCCGCAGTTGTTGTTTCCCAAAAGAAGTGGCAGGATTTCCCCCGAGTGACAGATTCCGCTGATGTTTTATTCATTGCAGCCTGAAAAGCTGTCAAAAATGAATAAAGCAGTTTACTCTTGTGACCAAACATCTCAGGGTTTAGTATGTGTCCCTTGAAGCTTATAATATTCATACATATGCCAATGCAGTGTTATTGTTTGAAAACAATAAATTAACATGTTTTCCTATGTTGTATGTACTGGTAACATAATAGCTGTGTAACTTTTAAAAAGTAACCCTGATACGCCCGGATACCCTGGTACGCTGGGAGGGATATTTATAACTATATATACTTGGTACCACCAATAATATAACGCAACAATCGACCTATAGACATGCTGAATCTTTTTGGTAATTCGTAACTTAAGAGTTTCTATGTTTTTGGTTTCCTAGATTTATAAATCAATATTAAAATGAATAAACATATAATTAGTCATTAAATTTGAAATTTATTGTTTTGAATTTACAATAAGGATACATTATTACGAATACGAATACATACTTATATTAATTGACGAATAATACGTAATTATATGTCTATATAGATTATCTTAAGTGTACTAATTATTTCTTTAAATTTTTATAATGATATTTTATATTTTTATTATTCTCAAAGGTCTTAGATGAACATTAATAACATTTCACTATTCCAGCAACACCAAACCAAATCTGCCAAAAAACAGTGGTTAACCCAGTTGTACTATAATAAAAACTAATGGAGGTGATTACAATGGCTTCACTGCTTGTTCCGTACCTGCCTCAGTGCTGCCATCTAGCATACAACAATACAACTACGTTGTCAAGTTTTAACGATGAGTCTCGGCGGATTTACCCTTAGTAGAACACGTGCTATATAACGTTTGCTATCCCAGGAAACAGTAAATATAACATCAGAAAATGTAGTTTTTTATTACTCTTATTTCTTATCAGTAAATATTTTTAAGCATACAATAGAACTTACTGTAATTCAGTGGAATTATCAAAAACATTTACTTTTATAAGAGATAAGCAATTAAAACTCTTTTATATTACATTAATATTGTACTAAAATTATTTTAAAAGACATTTTTACATTTTAATTAAATTAATTTAAAAAAGAATTATTTACATTTTAATAATTAATATTTTAATTAGTTTCTTAAATATTATTAATATACGTGGACTTACAAATTATCAGGAGTCAAGGACCTCTTATATAATTAATAACGTCCAACGGCTATAAGTCTTAGCTTCGTCTTTCAGAAAATGTTAATTATGTAAAGGATAATGAGTTTTAAATAATCGGAATTTAATATTTCAATTAGTAACAATACAGAATGCCGAGAATATCACTTTGGTTCTCTTCAGTGTTAAATTAGTTTATTAACGTTGAACTAACCGTGATAGTTCTAGAGGAAAATACTGTATAAAATGTACTGAAATTGTTCGCAAAAAATATTTTAGTTACCTGACTAAAAATATATTTGCTCATCTGCAGATTCCCACAAAGAAATACAATAACGAAATTTTACAACGAACACATTAAACACATGACTGACTTGGGTTTAATTAACGAACTGCCTGCGTGTGTGTTTGCGAGTTCTGTTCGTTTTTTCTTTTGTAAAAAGTTTTATTAAATTATTAAAATGTCTATAGGATGTTAGTATTTGTGTTAAAATCTAATAATAGTCTACGTGTGGTTTGTTATTTCGAGAACTGCATTTTTCCAACTATGTTGACTCATCTTTATCAATTCACATCCATTGATTTTCCTAAACGGATTTATATATACCTAATGCAATAGTGTTAATTTAGCGGTAATTAAGTGGTGAAATAATTAGTAATAAAGTGGTAAGTAACAATTTTAAAGTTGCATGAAGCTTATGCAATAATAATAACCCAAACACAAGATGGTCAAAATTTGAGTCAGAAGGCACCCTTTGAAATAGTCAGAAAGAAATATACTAGATGAAGTTTCGCTGGACTATGCTTTTAAATTATTTGTATCAATTCTAGCTATGCAATTTTATAAAATATAATAATTTTTTCAGTTAGTAAAAATCAAACTCGTAATTACATTCATTGACATTGTTCTTCCTCGGTGCATTTTAGTAAATTTACTTATTTTAATAAAAAAGTGACTTACTTTTTCCGTTAATTTGAACACAGTTATAAAATTATATTAATTCTCTTTTGATAGTAGACTTCTATACATCTGTGATATATATCTTCTTGGTCGGAAAATAAGGGAGAATCATCGATTAACACAGCAGTGCTTTGTGTGTGTGTGTGTGTGTGTGTGTGTGTGTGTGTGTGTGTGTGTGTGTGTGTGTGTGTGTGTGTGTGTGTGTGTGTAAACAAGGAGAAACAACTATACTGTGGAAGGAATGCTATAGCATAGTAAATTACAGTGGCCATAAATATATACTTCTGGTCAGATTTTCTTGATCATGGAGAAATGCTCATACACGCGCAATACCTAAACAATTACGGACGAACCCGCTGGTTAAATGATTATACAAAGGCACTCGAGTGGTCATCAAAAGGATCATCGGACATGTAAATGAAGCAAGTATTTTTACCGGAAGATTTAAAGGAGAAATTTTTCTGTTGCCCGTATCTCAATGATATCGTAGATACCACAATATCATCAAATGGCTTTAATTCTCTGATGCATGCTAACTTGTTTGTAAAATATTAAATTAACTTATATTAGTAAAAGATGTATTAACTAAAAATATTACCTTCCATATAGCGCTTATTTAAATTTTAATTAACAGTTTAAATTTAGAATAACATCATTACTTGGCAAAATTAACCTTTTTACAATGCTTGATAAAACTCAAATGGTATATATGTAAGAATTGAAGAATATTACTTATTGTTTATTATACTTAAATTTTATACAATACATAATAGTCCATAATTTGAACATAACATGCATCAAATAATAAAAATCCATAAAAAAGTGGCTGGGTCAGTAAGTGATGTTATATTTATCTTTATCATGTTGTCTGTGCTCCTGAAAGGGACAAAGCTAAGTGCACGCATTATACGATCAACGAGTAGACGGCTAAGTGCCGAAACCCTCCATTACTTCACACGTCACTACTCCTCTGTAATGTTGGAACTACTGCAGAGCCTCTCCGCTGTGGCAAGGTAAATGGCTCATGTTACTTCACCACCTTTATGACATCTCTAGCCTTAAACACTTAATCTGTACAAACTCCATCACCATAATCAAATTTTTACTTCATTTAGTATTGAGTCACCATATATATTTTTAATTTAAAGCAGTTGTATGTTATCACTACACAATTTATTTCTGAAATAATATAAAAATTTAAGATCTATCTTATATTTATAATTTATAAAACTACTTAACCTCGAGACTTCTACTCCTTATCACTTAATTACTTAAAGACTCGAATTACGAAACTACTGAACTGGGTATTTACAAGTTTATGTCAAATTTAAAACTAAGCAAAAATAAACAAAATAAACAAGTTTAAAATGTGTTTTAATAGGTAGTGCAATCTTTTTTTTGGCTTTCAATATATTTTTATGTTAAAATAATAGCACTTTTATGTAACTTTCTTAAATACAGAAAAAAATTAAAAATAATATTTCTTTCACTGTATTTGAAATTAAGGCACTAAAAGTGGGAAATCTAGGTATTTTATAATGTTTTTTAGTTTTGTAGGACAATGTGATGATTTCTAAGAAAATAAAGAAATGCTACGTAATTAAATTGAGGTATGTCATTGCTTAGAGGAAAAGTAAAAATTTTAATTTAATTCACATTAATTTGACGGTTACTATAAACGTAGTTTAGAATATTCATATGTTGTTCATTTTAGTCAGTTTCTTTGAACCATTCTTTTCAAAGTGAAAATAATATATTGTTAGAGCTTATTACAATATTAACAACACTCAATAAATAATGCTATATATATATATTTTAAAGAACTCACTAAAATATTCCTCCCATTTGGTACTTACTGAATTCCATACAGTGTGTTTTGGCAGTTTCACACTTTGTGATTTTCGTTAAAATTTAACTTGTGACACAATATTTTTATTGTTTGTTTTAATAGCTTTTATCAGAGAATCTTATATACTCTAACACGAGCAGAAAACTTACTTGCTGTCTGAAATTCATTATGACGATGGAGAGATTGCTATATAAGCACTTCGTTTTTGTTTATTTGAAATAAAACTAGTTTCATTGCAAAATCAGAACATTTTAGAAATATGTGTATTGTAGTCGTGAGTGTCTTTGATATCGTATGAAGTTATTTTCCTATAAACTTCTTTTATTTGTAAAATAAACCATTTCTAAATACTATTAATGGTTACTGTAATCAGTAAATTCAAAATTACGTTACAAAATATCTAGAACATACCATGTTTAGTACTTTATAAAAGTTTCAATTCTATTTAAATGCTCGTTTTTCAAACCCATACAGCGTGAAAAGTAGTTACACTTTGGTTCTCCTTAAAATATAAATTGTGAAGAAGTATGTGTTATTATCCAAGACTCATTTAAACTCATTAAAAATTATCAGAATAGCTTCTTAGTAAGCTTCTGCAATATTTTCTGTGTCTATTTCTCGAATGGCCGTTATAACACAATCAGATTATGTTCATGCAGTAGTAAATTGGATATCAAAACTACAAGATTTATTATTTCTGTACTTTCTTTTGGTGTTTTTGACAGGAAGAAAGCATAACATGATGAATCTAAAACATGTTTCTTTCAATCCTTTATCATTGCTTTATCACTCTAGATACCGTTCACATCAAAAGGAAATCACGCAGAATATCAAAATCAGGATTTTTTATACTCGTTAAGTGTTTGTAGTTGAAGAGTAGTAGTAATATTATCAAAGTATTATATGAAATGTGAGTAGAGCCGAACACTCCAGTAATATTTCTAGAATTGCATGTTTTATGTTTTTTAATTGTATATATTATTCATTTCCGTCTTTTCCGTCAGTTGACACCACTTCAAAGTGTAGCTGTGCCTCATTACACAGTACCTATTGAAACTTGGACTGTAAATGTCATATGTACCACAATGAGCTCTCAAGCCTTGACTTGAGTTTAAATGTAAGCTGCAACTTACTATTTTACTTCTATATTATTTTTTATATATATGTTCACCTCCGTCGTCATTATTTGACGCTGGTTCCTTTCGTTGCTGTTCTTAAAAGAGTCCAAACTGTTCTTTGCTTGAAGTTTGTTTTTGACGATGGATGGATTGTGAAGGAAACTGGATTTTTTCCACCGTTCATTGATACAATATTAGTTAGTGTGCAATAATAGACTCTCATTATTGATGTTGTGGTTTCTGACTTATGCGTGTTGCAACGTTCTGTTATGTTTTGTTTCCCTTAATCTAGATTTTAGTAATGAATTAGTCTAGTATTTTACCTGACGAATGGATCAAAATGCAGATCTTGAAACCTAATGTTCTGATTCTATTCAATCACTAAACGATTGTCAATGTTTCTTCAGCTCTAACTGTATTGTTAACTGTATTACTTAGGCCATACACCTTATGTGCGTTTAACGTAAGGTAGAAAATGAGATTTAACATAAGTAATATGAAACAATGCACGAAAGATTGCATCATTGACGAAATTGTCTTTAATAATAGATTACACAGCTATAACTGGAAAAACCTAGTAATTATTATATACTCCAGACATCAATATATATTATTTTATTATGAAATAACGCTGGTAGTAACATGTAGATAATATATAATACATACCACCTACTTCAATATACAATAGACGTATGAAATATGATGCTAACCCAGATTTGACTTCTGGAAGTTGGAGTCTGCCTCCGTCGGCAGAGATTCAGAACAACACGGTGACGAAGAAACTCAAACGAACTCAGCATAGTTTGACATCAGAGACACGCAGATTTAAAAATCAAGTGTAATCCAGATGAAGGGGAACTCTTTTTGCTTACAGCTGGCACCTGTTTCCTTGTGCTTGCACTCGTCATTTACACGTCCGATAGCTTATCAACAACAAGTTCCAGTACTGGAATAATGTACGAGTAAATAATTCGTTTGTCTTCGACAAGTGTTTATTGTTGAAAGGGTATATTAGAAATATAATCGTCTAAATTAAAAAGTATTACATAACACATATAAGTTTCTTTACACATAACATAGGGCAATGATGAACAAGTGTTAATTCAATAAGGATCAAGTTAAGTTCAGATCTAGTCAACTTCTTATTGCAGCGCCTGATGTCTTACGCTGTAACAGATTTGATTCCTGGAAGGATGGTGATTCCAGAGAGAAAACTCGGTTGTTCTACCGTGATTTGAGATCGTTTTTAGAAACATCGTAGTGCACGCTATTGTGTACCTGACAAGACAATGTGAACACTTCTCCATCTTAATTACATTTGTTTGTAGTCAAGATGTCTGATGTCGAAACGGTGTAGAGAGTTAATTTTGAGCTTCTTTGTAGCCAACTGTTTTGGTCTCTTCAAATGGATAATATTCCAGATTCCAGGACTGTAATCGGTCACAGCGTTAGACTTAAGACCCTGCAATAAGTGGAAGGTGAACTGGAGCTGAACTGAACATTTTTACATATGAGGTTGTTTATTAGTTAGGATAACAAAGGCGATACGAGTATATCAATGAAATGTATTCCAGACAATAATATAATTAACTTCTGAATATGTAGCATTTGTACGACTATAGCTTTTCTAATATATTTACTAATACTATATAATAACTTCTTCAATAGGTCTTCTTGTAAAACTGTTTATTATTGTATCAGCAAAGTTTACTTTTATAAGAGATATAAATATAAACTCTGTTATTTTATGTTGTTGTCGTAATAGAAACATTTTATAAGATTATGTTCATTTTAATTGAATTACATTAGTTTTATTGTATAAGAGTATTAGATACATTTAATTCAGTAATAATTTAATTTACTTCACTAACATGTTAGCAACGAGGTTTGGCTCAGTAAATATCGTGCCAGTGAATTACCATGTTGTCATTTAAGTTCTACAGCCCTATTCTCATCTTAGGTGGTTTTGTCTCACAGAACATGTATTCAGTATTAGTGATCTAACATATAATGTGGTATAGCAATCAATATTTCATATCTCGGTAAGTAACAGTACAGGATAATGGGACTATGATATCTTTGAGTGTTAATTCAGATGATTAAAAATCGTGATACTGATAGAAAATACTGCATTACATGTACTAAAATTGTTATGTTGCAAATGAAATTTACTTTATTATTTAAAAAATAGCTTTATTTATTTGCCAAATTCCCACAAAAAATTCCAATAACGAATGTTCGAATGAAAGACACTCGACATTGAACACATGACTGGCTTGGGTTTAATTAACGATCTGTCCGCTTATTTGTTTGTTTTTATGTTATGTTCGATTTTACTTTGTCGAAATTATTGTACAATTATTAAAATCTTAATGGCTGTAATTTTTTAATCATGTGTAAGGGGTTCGTTATTTCAAATTTGTTGACTGTTTCGTATAAGTTCTTATTTAAATTTAAGAACATTAAACAAATGTATATAAAAATACAGCAATCGTGATTAAAATCTTATGTGGGCTAGCGAGAGTAAATATTTTGGTGGTAAATAAAACATATACACTAATAAGTTTATGCAATGGAAAAGCCACATGGTTGAAGGTTAGCCCTATGGTTTCAAGGGTATCTTATGGATGGAGATTTATCCCTTGGTTGAAGGGTTAGCCCTAAACAATGGATTTTTCTTAAGTGATTCAACATGATCAGATTTAAAAAACATGAATATTTCCAAAAAGTACTTATGCAAATTTATGAGTTATTAAACCAAATAATAGTGTCTGAAAAGGTTTTTTCAACTTTTTATATTCAAAAATTTTTTCTATGTTACGTTACATTTATTGGTGATTTCATAAAAGAAACTATAAAATAGTTAATTTTTAAATCAAAAGTTTTATTAATAACAAAAAGAAACAAAAATTAAATAAGAATCTGAAGCTTTGTCTAAATATCTTTAAAAAACACTACCTTAGTTTCGATCTTGCTTTTATTTCAATTTAATGACGTTGAGGACTGTAGAATTAAAAACGGTAAACGAGGTTACGACAGAAAGGCATTTCACAATTCGTGATAAACACTTAAAATTACTTATATATACAGTCAAAAACAATAATTATTTTGTAAAATTAATATATTTTTTATTGTTGTTTTCAAAAATTAATAATTACAAGTGTAAGAGTATTTTATACACGTACAAGAGTGGGAATAGTTATGGATTACGATGTTACAGCCATTATAATTTATTTTAGTCCATAATTTAGACTAAACATATAAATAGCCAATTGTTGATCAGATTACTTTCTGTATGACTTATAACAGTGACTTCGTATAAGAGTGTATCTAAATGAGAAGTTATGTCTGTTATCCATGGCGCATGAGATAACGTTAATTACTTGTAGGAGACTTTAAAACAATAAAGGAATTTGAGTAGCATTCTTTGGAAAGGTGACTTTTCGAGTGTGCTAAGTTGCAATAATTTTAGGTATACTCTTGTACACTAATTAGATTCGTTACGAAGCCAACAGTTAGTTAAGCTCCATTAATATATCACATGTTGTAAAGGAAAATCTTAATAATATGGTCTACCATATGTTTTAATTAATTAGTATTAAATACGTTTATTGTAAATGTATCAAAATGAAAAGTTTTAACTTTCCAAAGGTTGTAAATTTAGAAAACTAAAAGTTAATATGGACTATCTTTGAATTTATTTTTATGTTCGATAAAATGACAACAATATGTTGCAAATCATATACATTGTATAATTTTTCAGTATTGCGTGGAAATTGTGTCTAAAGAATGTTTACGCTGATATATTTAGGAAATCGTTTTAGTTCCTGATATAAATTCTTAATAGCCGCAAACTTTCCGAGGGAAAGATTGAGCATTCCTCGAGAGAAGTTTTGCAATTTCTCAAGTGGCAAAGTAATTTAACAATGTAACTTAACAATATGTGGCCACTGAGGCGTGCTGCTTTACTTTGTTCTTTATTGCCAAATTCTTTGTTACTGTTGCTTATTGAATTCCTGTTGTTATATTAAGTCAAATATTTGAGTTTTCAAACAAACTTTGACGATCAAATTACCTAGTACCCTAATATCCACAGCCGGATATTATAATAGGTTACCGAACTGTAATAAGTTTTAGGATGTGTACATACACAAATAATTGCTTCCATACAATAATGCATATATTTCTTTACAAAATTGTAAATTTACTTTGAATATTACTTGAACTTACTGAGATTCAAAGAAAAAAATTCCTATAAACTTCAAAATTTAATTTTTATGTGTCAAATTAGGGGCA
Organism: Homalodisca vitripennis; assembly: GCF_021130785.1. NCBI lineage: Eukaryota > Metazoa > Arthropoda > Insecta > Hemiptera > Cicadellidae > Homalodisca > Homalodisca vitripennis. Next base: position 19,965,281 of record NC_060212.1, read on the forward strand.
TGATCTATACAAATACTTTCAGATGTGACTATAAAGTTTTTATATACTACGAGTATTTAGGTCATGTAATGTATCAAACTTACAATTACTTGAAACCTGAAACGCTCAAGAGCAATATTACTTTTGGACCGCTGACTAAATAATTGTAAAAACATATTTAAATACAAAATATTGAAATCCAGGGCTTAGGCATGCATTTTTAAATGTTTGAATTTAAGTTATGTATGGGATCAAACTATCTTAAAAATACTTTTGTCCTTGTTTCCGTAGGTTTATGAATTGAATTGAGTTTTGAAACTGTCCGTACTGAAAGCATATTGAGGTTTGGGTAGGGGCCGTCTCCTGCCTAGACCCATGAGGTGGGACTGAGGGCACCCTTTTAAGGAAAGAGGTACGTTCTTGGGTTCATTCATAAAATCAGTACTAAAATTGTTTTCGGATCCCAGAAGGGATGCTCTGCATTGTGTCGATCTAAAAACAAGAATGGAGTAGACATCTGATACTCACCTAGACTAATAACAAGAGATTCCTGAATTAGATGTAACAGGCTTGTCCTGGAAGTCCAGTAGAGGGGATGATCGTCGTCTGCGCAAGTCTGAGCGAGGTTACGGGCAAAAGTGGTGGTAGAGTGGAAGTAGTCTCCTGCTCCAAACTCTCTGAATGGGTTGGTGGAGATATGAGGGTTCATACTCTGCAGAAAGACCTTGTTATAATATAATCTCACGATGAATAATATAATCTCGCTCTCTGTCATAAACTTTGCCATACGAATTGTTACACATACAACATCGAATTAGATAATGGTGCATGTAACTCCCTCCATTGTATTTGTCTGAAGGGTTGTAAAAATTTAATATTGGTCTTATGGGTAACCATAATTGCAAGGAGAAAATAAATAAATTTGCACGTAAACTAAGTACGTATGTGGTATAGTAACTCAAAATTTAGTTATAGACTTAGTCAGCATGCAGCCCCAGTGAAGCGTACTCTTACTTTGTCTAATATAAGGTTATTAGGCTGAAGCTTCCTACAAAATTTCAAGTCTATAAGTCATATCGTTTTCGAGGAATCATGTAGACAGACTGTATGTACTTTTTTACTTAGAAAAATAAATACTTTTTGCAGTACAACGAATGATAGGTTTCGCTAAAGCAAACCTCTTGTTGAACAATGATCGACAAAACCATCGCGTCAGTGCTTTGAGTCTCTCGACTTGAGACTAACAAGTGGCATCTTACATCTATACTGTTACATTGTTGTCTTGAGAGAGCATTGTAGTGGATTGTATTGTACCGAGCTTTCCTCAATGGTTCTAGCCTTTATAGTGATAATGTAGACATAGTTTCCATTAGTAGTCTAATAGTAGGTTTCTAAGTGATAAGAGTATTGTTTTGTTGTTGACTTCTTTAAGTGAGTAGTATGCCCAGGATAAATGTTACTATTTGGTGACTACTTATTTTTCTCGTTGGGAAGAATATAACACAATAAGACAGGACAGCAATAAATTAATCTTTCAGTCCCTCAAGTAGTAGGCTTCGCTGACCCTCAGCCATATATTAGTGCATTGCTAATTATGTAGGGTTTATAAGATTTCTTTGTGGATAATGATTATATAAAGTTATAATTTATTAAGATCAATTTTCATAGGATTAGGAATTGTTGCTTTAAGAGAAAGTCTGCATTATTACTCAGGATGAAATAAGTAATGTGTGATACACATGAAACAGTTTAAAAATTTACTCTGATTTTAACTTTTTTCTTATTGTAGGAAAAAAGAAGTAATAGGTGGCAATTAAGGTAATGACCCAAAGAACAAGTTTATTTTAACCTATTACTCATTGTAGGACACACAAGTAAATTGTAGTAATTGTCGCAACGAGTTAAATAATTAGTTTACTTTAACCAATTGCTCATCGTATGACATACAAGTAAAAGGTGATAATTCGTGGCATGGGTTCATCTTCCGAGGCGGCAGAAAAGGTGCTCCATGTGGAAGAGATTATGAATTAAAAGGGATAGTTTATTCGTATCGACATCTTTCCCATTATTCATTTTCTTTACTATTTATTTATTTTTTTGCTTCCTGACCAAGTTTTATGGAAAATATAAGCAACTAAATTGTATAAATTTTATAATCTATTAGTATTAAGTTCGAGGAAATTGTGCATAAAGAATGATAGGCGCAAGGTGCAACCTTGCGGAATACCTTTTCCCATTTTTCATGGATATCAATGTGGAAAATTAATGCGTTTTTATGTGTGTAACAACTATCCAAATATTTTAACTATGGGTACATGTGAGAGGACTATGGGCAAAGAGGAGTTTGTTGTATTTGTTTACCTTACTCTCTGAAGTAAAGAACTTTCAAACCAGATTTTAATCAATTATCGTACTTTTTAACCTTGAGGACAGTGGCTGTAACATTGCGACTTCTACTTCAGTTCGGTTATTTTAGTTACCAAGGCCGCAGTACGGGTTGCTCGCTAGTTAAAATGTGTGTGATACTCATTATCATTGCTATCACCGAGGAGAGAACACCCACACTTCCGCACTGATTTCCCCATCGACCATGCACGACTCTACTAATCATCACTGAAATACTCGGTGTTGAAATAAAATAATTATTTACAACCTTCGTAAATCATAAGTTCTGTTATATCCTGAATTTTTTAGCTTGACAAAAACCTATAGGTTTTCTATTAGCTAACTTAGCAATCATTAGTTTTAAAATACTAGTTACAATTGATCCTAATTATCACAGCGATCCAGCTATACGGACCTTGGTCAACACTGTAGTTCCTTCGTTTACTGTAGTCCCTCATTTTGAAGGCCAATAAGGTCTCTTTTGAATAAATCTTTTTAAAATGGCTCTTATTAGTTAACCCTTTTTAACTTTTATGATCATATATTACAAATTTTATTCGCTTTCCTTTTCCGATACAGTGTTTTTCATATAGAGTCCATTTTACACCGTGATTATTAAAGTTCATCTAAATTATTTTAAATGGGCAAATAATATGTAAATAACCCATTTCAATATCCTTATTTGGTAGAAAATCCGAAAACTAAAAATAATTAAAATGCAGCCCCTATTATTATTTTGAGTGCAAATTGAACAAAATTTTGTACATAGAAGGTTTAAAAAATGAGTCAAAGCAAATATTTGGAGTACATAGATCTAGAAAGTGGTAGTACTAGAGTGTAGATAAAAGGGTTTTAGTTTTTTAAATAACAAGAAGAATAAGAAACGATGTTAATTACATTACCGTAATTGTAGTCTTAACATAATTCTTAAACTATATCCCAAATTAGCATGTTAGATTTATTTTTTTTAAGCCTGCTACTTCATAAAAATATACGAAAATAAAGAAATGTTTTCAGGGATGAAGAATTAAATTTTTCTAAAATAGGGTATAAGCGTATTACATTGTTTTAAGTTTTATTTATGACACATAGTAATATATAAGTAACATGAAGTGTATACACACTTATCAACAATAAGAGAATAGTAGTATTTCTTACTCAGATTTAATAATATGTTAATAATCTTTTTGTAGCTGCTTTTAAGCTGCTATATATATATATATATATATATATATATATATATATATATATATATACTGTTATAAACTTTATATCGCAGTATTACATATTGATATTATTCTTTATTTTAATAATTATAAAAATTAATTTTTATTTATTTTATAATTGTAACCTATGTAGGTCTAAATCATGGTTCTGCCGTTGGAAAATAAAAATAAAGAATATGAGTTAGTTATGAATTAATGCCCTTATTCATTTACTTTAATACGGTTTAAATTTGTTTGAATAACAATAATTAATTTTGGGCCAACTAAATTTAAAAAGTTGTCTTTAACCTGAAAAGAGTTTAATCTAAATAATATATTAAGTTATTTCTCTTGACCTTTGGACCTAAAGACACTACAGGTTTGAAGTTTGTAAATATTCATTTACATCATTTTATCACAATATTCAAATTTGAACTTGTGTTAACCGTCACATTTTACCGCATACCGTTTAATTCTAACATTTGGGATAACATTTAAAAATTCAGTACTTAGTAATTGACTATTTTTTACAAATAGGAATTTATAAAACGTTAAATAGAAAATACAACAGGTAGAATGAAAAAAATTATATTACCAAATCAAAGAACAAAAGGAAACCAACGAAACAAATAACGACTGCAAAACTTTTGGGAGTATTGACACTCACAATAAAATTAAAATAATTCGTACAATTAGATAAATACGCTAATCTTTACATCACAATGTTATTGCAATTGAAAGATAGTACTACACATTGTTCAATAAATATAAATAATTCATTAGCTTCAGGAAATTATAAAATTACTAAATATGTGAATAATATAAAAACTAAATTTAGCAAATATTTATTAAAGACAATGGAATGATATTACATTTGACGATATGAAAAAGCTTCTACTGTTGAGAACCAGAATATGACTATCTATATATTAAAAGGTTCATTAATAAACTACTATGAACAGATTATTACATATCACAGACTTCATCTGACTTTGGAGAAAGACAAAGGTCAAAGGTGATTGGATCAGGTAATGAATCAAAGGCGGAATGATCAAAGCGCTTTGCCCGGTGGCAAATACCACATCATGGTAGCAGATTAAATATAGTTGTAAGGGTCATAGCGTAAAAACAAATTCGTATAAACAAATACCATGGAGTTTGTATATTTTATTTCTACCGTATCAAACATTTCTTCAGATTAGTTCCTTCGTCGTTCTTTTGTAAAGGGTAATTGAGAGGCAAATATCCACTAACAATGAGATAAACACTTTTAAAGTTCCTTCACATATTATCAAATAATATACTGTGATATTATTTTATTTATTGCATTAGAAAGGAAATTGTCTAATTTCGTTTTCGTTTCGAAGTCTACAGGAGGTAGCGATACGAATTTACTATACTGGGTGATTTCGATAACAGTATTTTCCAGGGTTGATAGAGGATGTGAATATAAACATTTTTATCCGAAAAACACGGGGTTGCAAATATTTCGTTTCCGAGAATATTTAGAATTTGTGAAACGCTACCTTGTAGGAAAACATAGGTTCCTTCGTAATAACACATAAAATAACCATACAATGTGAACAAGGATGTGCAAAATTATTAATACAACATATGTTTGAAGTTATTTCTGTCGATGCAAAGCTGAGTTTTTCGTAACATCCTCTGTCTTACATTTTAAAAGAGTTCGGGATTTTGTCTCACTTTTGTTGGTTAGTAACATGTTTTTAATAATATTTTTACTTAATTGTTTGCATGAAGTAGTCCTTTTGTTTGTTACAAGAAAAAAACACATTTAGTTTCTGTAGCTTTGCTTTTTTCTGGCCGAATATCAAAGGAACACTCCGTGTTGTCTACAAGGAGGTGTTTTACACAATGAAAGTGTTCTCGAAAATGAAACATTTGCGACCCCATCTATATTGGACAAAAATGTTTATATTCATATCCACTATTAACCTTGAAAAAATGGGTTCGTTTATCGCAATCACCCGATGTTATTTCAAACGGTATACTGATCTCTTAACTATAAAAATATACTGTACTAGATTCTGTATTTATAGCTGACCACGATTACTGTATACTGTAGCTTAGAGACTTTACAAGTTCTTTTAATGTTTAAACTTGAAGCATGGAAATAAATTATTATATCCTGGATCATTTCTTGTGAAGAGCTGAAGATCAGACAGATACTTGCGGAGCCAATATTGTGACTGACGTTGATCTTGGCCATTCTTCGACAACAATAACATATCATAATACAAAACTTGGCTTTGTACTGGACCCATAGTATCTTAGCGTTACTAAAATCAACATTTATAGCTTACTCTGTTTATCAAAATGTGATTTTAGTGTGTAAACATAATGAAATCTAAAATGTATGTGAAACACTACTCAACAATTTGCAAGAAACCGTATATAAAACGATTTTCAAAGTATATAATGTCATATGTGACTGATAAGAGTAAAACATTTTCTGACCTTAATGGCATCATTTCATCTGTAAGAGTGTATCTACAGATCCTTACGTTAAACAAGTATTACACTTTAATACGATATAGTAACACTTGTTATACGATAACTTATACGTAAGAAAATACAGTAGTAACTAATACGTAAATGTAATGTAATATATTTTTACCTTCCTGACAAAATTAGTTTTTTTCTGTGTAAAAGCTTATTGTTAGCCTAGTAAAGCCATAGTTCAAGACTAACTCCCCTTTAGTTGGTCTTATAAATAAAATTTCTTACTGTATTATACACCAGTGTACCCAGATCGGATGTGTCCTAAAATTACTAAACCTCAAAATTCTGAGGAAGACTAACCTCCTATTATTGCTGTTTAATATTCGGTTTGCTAGCTAAGCGAGTTATAGTACATTGTATTTAATACATTGTTCTTGTAAATTACTGTTTTTTAACCCAGTTAAAGTTATAAATATAACTAATTACTATTTTTTTATAAATGTTTATGAATAAGAAAAAATGCATTGCTGAAATTTAGAAATATATTAGAATAAAAAAATCATTAGATAATAGCATTTCTTCAAGGGATAAAGAGTTTAAGTGTGCATACATTTCAGCAAGTTAATTTAATAATATAAAAATAAATCAGGATCTTACGTGACATAGTATATTACTTTAACACCTTAGCACTGACACAATGACACACATTTCAACTGAGTTTGATCTGTCTTTATTTCTCTCATTATGGTCTTAATTTAATTTTTAAAGTACAAATTACAATAACTATTTCTATGTAACAATAATATTTTGAAAAATAGTAAGAAAATACCAATAAATACATAAATGATACAATTAATTATATTCGGTTTACTCGATGGTTAAGATAATTGAAGTTTTTGGTACGGTATATATTAAAGTAGATGTTTTTAGAGAGAAAAATTTTCTAATCAAAGAAATTTACATATTATTTGATGATAAAAATGCTTTGTTAACAAAAAGTTTCACATAAAAAATACACATGTTTTGTAAAAGTTTTTGGAAAGTTAATTTTCAAATACCCATATCCACATCTGGCTTGGTTAAAAATGCTTATAGGATTATTGGGCAGAGTAACTTACATTTTTTTTAAACGTCAGTGATAATTTTAAAATCATTTTATAGGAATAAACGGACTGCAATGGAATAGTTATTTAAGTTCCAATGAAAATAGATGTCCTTTTGTGCCTGAAAGAACGTTCCAAGTTGTAAGTGTAAGCAATTTTAAACTTTAAGGCTTTGATTATAAAAATTACTATAGTGAGACAAGTACATTTTCCACAACTGAAAAATGCAAATCAAAACACAGGTTCCTATAACAGAGAGAATGACTTCATTGTAACATAATTAAAACTGTATATTATTTTAGGGATCTCGACAAACTAAATTCAAGACAGCCCTTACAAATACGTTAGCCATTTTAATTTCAGAACAAATTTAGTCCTCCCAATCACTACAACATTCTTAAATCAAATTCATAACCCAAAAAAAGGAAGTAGGAAACTCGTAGGACAAATGGTGTTTCCTAATTATAAGAATTAACAATAATACTAGTAAAACACAAAATTTACTACCTGGTACTATGTAGTTGCAAACTTGTGCGAAGAAGTATTAATTTTTAGAATCAATTTAACATACAAACATAGACATCTCATTTGGAGACTGTGCTTTCCCGTTAGGTTATTGAAAATATGCATATAACGGTTAAATATGGAGGAAAATATGCTGCCGCATGCACTAGGGTTTCCATCTGTCATAGGTAACCTCAATCTGTCATTACAAAGTGAACGTACCTGCAATGAACATTTTCCTATTTATATATAAATCGCAATCCTCACAGGAAATTTACTTTTTATTGTCTCGGTCTATAAATGGAAATATTAAAAGAGAGTAGGGAAATGCAATCGCTTAGAATAAGTTTTTAAATAATAAAGAAATATTATAAGTTCTATTTTAATTTTGGTTATACAGTGTGTTTCAAAATGTCCAGTGTTAACTTTATTATCTTTGAAAATACAACATTGGCGTGTTTTTTATTAACTTTTAGAACCCCCGTAATGTACGTAATATGTAATCTAGCGTAATCTAGCCATTTTCGAGTTATTGTTATTGACTACTTTTTCCTGTCCGCGTTTGTCTTTATTCAGAAATTATTTGGTTTCAGTTAAATATAGCCTGAATAACTAAAACTGTAAAGGATTGTTGGATATTTAAAATCTGTCAAGGAAAAAATTACAATAAATATGTTTATTTGACATAAAAACCCATTGAGTTGAAGTCTAAAGTGCAGTTTTCATGACAGTAAATAAACCCTAATTACATTATAACAATTACAATTCTCTAATTTTAAAGTTACACCATTGTACACTTTCAAGTAGATAGCCATTAAGTAGTAATTAATTCTTTTTTTGAAGTTTATTTTACGATGGGAGAGTTGCGAAGTAAATTTTCCCGGATATTTTCCATCGTTCAGTGCTACAAAAAAATCAGTAACATTAAGTTTCAAGACCTGCAATCTGATTTTTTCTTTAGGTAAATAACTAACTTAAAACGAAATAAAATCTTGGTTAAAATAAATAAAACATACCGGAACGTTGTGAGACGCATAAGTCAGGAATCACAACCACCATGTTGTGTGTCAACTTCACTAACTCTAAAATATGCACTTAACGTAAATAACAAAACACAACACTAATTATTAAAACTGAACTACAATATGCAGGTTACGATAGGTCTGCTTTCGCCGATTAACCATGTACTACTGAATGTATGTTTTTTATTAAGTACATTTGTTTACTTAAACCTTAGTTTTAAGTGTCTGTTAGGTTCGTTATTTACCTGAAGAAGAAATCAGATCGTAGTTCCAACATTTGCAATTTTCATACATAAACATGGTGCTAATTTATGATATAATTATTTGGTGAGTGATTCAACTTGAATAATAATGACACTTTTATACTGCGTCATTTCTGTATGTTCATATATTTTTCCAATTCGACAAGAAAAATGATTACATATCCGTGTAAATCACACAAATATGAAATTGATATTGTTTTTTTTTAAACAGACCAACACAACAATAGTCATAAGCTGTTAATTTATAAAATAGATTTAACCCAAAATAATTTTTAAATTATTCAGAGATTATAATTTTTGTAAAATTATTACCATGGCTTTCAAAAGAATCACCTTTCTTCCAATCATTTGTATCATAAATTGGTAAATTTCAAAACAATTATTATTAAAATTACATATAAAAGTTTATTGTTAAAATTATTTTCTTTTTTTTCAAAGATGATATATTTTAAATCCATTTTGTGGATCCATATGCCCCGATAAAAATATAATATTTAGTATAATCTAAACTAAGATATGGGTATACCATTTGTACTTTAGATTTTTTTGTGATGTGGACAATTCTGCCACCAACTTTTCCTCATAGTTCTTATCTGTCTTCCGTGCACTATCAGCTAGCCGTCTGATGAACAGTAGGCCAACAGTAGGTTGTCTTATCAGCAAAACATTATCGTTCGGTGCTATCGTTATCAGGTTCCCTGATATCTGTGGTCAGCCACAACATATAAGTTTTATTTTAAATGTCGTTTCTTCCTAGTAAGGAGCGTTATTTTGTGGGACATATTAACAAATCTTTGTTGCTATTTAACACAGAACTACAAAGATTCCGTGTAGTATACCGAGATATACATTTTCAATAGCGTTTCGTGTATAAGTAGTTATGATATATACGAACTAGAGTAGAGATCACAAAAAGTGCTGTTGAGGTAGGAGCCTATTTGGCGTGTGACCTTGAAGCAGCCAACGACCGAGCGAGTTGCCAAACTTGTCCCCTGCTGTTTCTACAAACCGCGCGTTAGTGCAGCATACCCGAAAAAAATGTTAGAGGCTTCTTAACAGCGTAATAAAAAAAACTTTACGATCATTTACGAGAGTTGCATATCTGTAGCCTTTTTCCTCGTACATGCTGATATACAAATAGGTCGATAGTTATTTTTGATTTACATTAACCATTTCCGAACAGCAAGGTATTAAAACTGTTTTATTAACTTAGCCGTTAATGTAAATTAAAAAGATGACTAAAAATAACACATAAACGTTAATTTCCAGTATTTAATTGATATAAAATAAAATTATCTTTGATATGACGGCATGTTACTTTCAATTCAAATTCAATTTGGATAGAACAGTATTAAATACACCTGAGAAATACAATAATTTTCAAAAATATATTTCAATACATAACAGGGGGTTTTATATACCCAACAGTTTTTTGAGCACTTTGAGTCTCATTGATTTAGTAACACCTTTCGTACCTTACGTTCATAATCACACACTTTCGTTTTACGTAAAATTATTTTCACATCTCGGTGATTTAAGTATTTAAACCGATAAAAAATCGGGAATATCATGAAGCACAAGTTTTTCTCTAATACGAGTGTACTTTATTCTGTAATTCTAAATAACCGTTATCTGAACATCGGATGATGTTTAAAACCCAATATACAATATAATAGGTGATTTCAGATGAGTGAAACAAATGAAAGGTGAAATGCATGTAGACAGAAGCTGTAGTGTAAGTGATGTTACTAATGCAACTTTTAAACACTGGAAATATATTATAGAGTTCTAATTAATCATTAAGTTCATCCCTTTATTCTAAGTTTTACTGGCCCTGAAATCAGGTTTTTCTTTTGAACCTACTTTTTACTTTTGTGAATTTTTCAAAGTTTTTAAAATAATTCAAAGCAGTTCGTGCGTCGTTCTACTGTATCAGGATTCAGGAACGAACACCAATAACATTTTTCGATTGAACATGAAATCCAGACATTTATTTATCAACAATTTTTTTCTTTGTAAAGAATTTCAGAATCGATGAATCTACGTCAATTACTTGTAATAATAATGGTTTAAAAAAATCATCATTTATTGCACACAGTTATTTTTTGATACTTTTATATTTGGTTGCGGGAATCAGTCAGGAACTATGTATTCTTTTCCTTTGATAGATATGGAGAAAATTTATTGTACAAAGGTATGTTTTGATACTTGTATATCTAGTCATGGAAACATCCGTCAAGAATGATGTAGAAAATTCACACTATACTTAGTCCAACTAGGTTTTTAACTTTAAATAAATAAATTGTCCGAGCTCGTTTGAGATGACCGATATCTATATATATATATATATATATATATAAAACCGATGTAAAAAGGTGAAGTAACGATATAAAGATCGTATATTCTTTGTTTAAAGTTTCTTATTAAAGATGGAAAGTTTGAAATGGTGATATAAGTTTTTAAATTTGCCTTCGTTATATGTTACAAAATATGTAACACAACTTTTCTAGGATTGAAAACAATAATTTTCTTGCGATAGTGACTTGTATCTTGTGTAGTGACAGCTCCTGTGTTAATTTTCTCCTCAGTGGTTCCCGAGAAGATTTCTGCTGTGTTTAATTTGTTGTAATACTTGAGTTACAATCATATTCTCACATGGCGGAGGATAGATTTCAATCCTCTAAAAACTGTGTTATACATTTTGTAACATACAACGATGGCAAATATCCGAAAATCTATTCTCGTTTCAAGGTCGCTTAGTATAAAACCATTCACTTAGAGGGTTCCCTAGACTTGCAAGTCCCTAAGCATTACACCTACTGTACACGCTCTTTCAACCGGTCACAGTTCAACCGGTCTTCATTTCAACCGAAAAGTAAAATCAATACACTTTCAACCAACGGTTTTCCTAATAAACATTCCACTAATCGGCTGTGTTCGGCTGGACGTGGACGGCATCGGGTGTGATGCATTGCCGTCTCTCTGTCATATGTTCTTAACTGTCACAGCGTGTTTAGATTTAATAAATAAGAATACATAAGGAGCAGTATTTAATTAAATAATTTTACTGCATAAATCATTACATCATCATGGCTTCGAAGAGGGCAGTGAAAAGCTTGGTCAATTGAATCAAGATCAGGTGACGAGAAATAACTGGGAACAATTGGTCTGATTTGGAGATAACGTCTGTTGCCTTTGCACTTTTATCACTGCTCTCAGACCTTGAATTGTTTGATAAGATCCTTGCAAGAACAGTGGGCCCAGGAGGCAGGACAGAATAAGGACACCTCCTATTCTTATACTTTTCAAATGTAATGAATGTTGTGATCATTTGTGCGATTAACTTAGATAAAACGCTTCTTGGAAGTAAAAAGATAAAATGTAGTTGGTCTCTTAAATAGTTAACACAAAATATTTTGAAAATAACCTATGCATAGTTAATACTACGTATTATTTTGATATCTAACTTCCGGGTAAAATTTACAAAAGTAAAAATTCAAGCAGCAAATGCAAAGTTAAATTTACTTAAAATATTAAATGTTCACCCATTATATATATAATTTTATTTTATTGTATGTAACTTTGGTTTACATGTGTGCACCGTATTTCAGTTAAATTTAAATAAGCTTGTTTTTAATAATTATCTGATTTACTACTACTCAGACGCTATACACATAAAATTTTACTGGACAATCTCCATGAGTGTTAAAAAAGCATTTATCGTTGGTTAAATTAGAATGCATCTATAATGTTTTCATATTACTTTAGGATATTCACATTTTTCCCAAGACCATACTGAAATACATCAATGTTCTTTATCCAAATAGTATAATAATGAAGATATAGAATATTCCAGATCCAGTGTTCTCAAGCCCGGATGTCGAGATAACGTAGGTTCTAATCTTTGGCACTCCTCCAGGAGGGCTGGTGCTGGTACGATATGATAATGTCCGACTCGATCCATACTATATCTTTGCGCAGATTCTACCCTTGCAAAACATTAACGGTATCCAAATAAAATTAGAAAAACAGTAGAACAATGGTTCATCTGCTGTTGTGGCAGTATTTTATTCACACAATAGTGACACTCTTGAATTATTTATGTTTCCAGACGTTTTACACACGAAGTATATTATATATTAAGTAGTTTGAAGCAGCATTTCCTATTTAGTTCGAATAATTTAAAACTGTTTAATGAAAAAGGACAGAAAGTACAAAATAAAAATAATTACACAATAATCATCTAAGGAACGTAAAATTTGAATAATTTTAATAAATGATAGTGGCCGCGGAAAAATAGCTACAGCTTTCAACATTATAAAGGTGGTTAACATTGATCTAAAAACGAAAAAAATTATACATTTTAGTTCTTTGATTTTATATTATAAATAGTAGCAGCTAGAATTATTATTATATATAGTACCTAGGATATCGGAAACACGGGATGTGAAAGTTTTGTGAATTTATAAATAAAACATAATATATGATATTGATATTAATAGTCAAACTAAAACGGGATGAATATATTATGTAATTATTACAAAATTAAAATTCACCAAAGTAAATAAATTTATGTAACTAAAATACCGTAACAATGCTGCTGTTATTTGATGTAGAATAATTATTTATATGCAGTTTTTCATACAAATTATAAAACTAATGGCATAGAGTTTTAGTTGTTTGTTGATCAATATACAGTTAGGTTGAGTCAGAGAGCAGAAACAACAGACAGACTAATGAAGATAGTCTGCTCTCAACAATGATGTAATGAACGCCATGTGGACAAGTAGGGAGACAAATTAAGATAGTTTGCTTCCAACAATGAGTAATCACCGCCATGTGGACAAGTAGGCAGACTAATGAAGATAGTCTGATCTCAAGAATGATGTAATCAATGACGTGTGGACAAGTAGGCAGACTAATGAAGATAGTCTGATCTCAACAATGATGTAATCAATGACGTGTGGACAAGTAGGCAGACTAATGAAGATAGTCTGATCTCAACAATGATGTAATCAATGACGTGTGGACAAATAGGCAGACTAATGAAGATAGTCTGCTCTCAAAAATGATGTAATCAACGACATGTAGACAAGTAGACAGACTAATGTAGGTAGGCTGGTCTCAACAATGATGTAATCAACGACGTGTAGACAAGTAGGCAGACTAATGAATGTAATCTGATCTCAACAATGACGTAATCAACGACGTGTGGACAAGTAGGCAGACTAATTAAGACATGCTGCTTCCAACAATGATGTAATCAACGACTTGCAGACTAAATAAGTTAGTCTGTTGCCACCAACGACGCAATCAACGTCGTTTAGATAACTAGACTGTGATCAGCCTTATTTACTGGACAATTAATTGTCATCCACGGGGCAATATGTTCTTACAAAAATATTTAGAAACTCATTAAATATTTATAAACCGGATAGAGAGGAAAATCGTGGTACCACGATGAATTTAGTGTTCTTACCACTATGATAGGATAGACTAATTATTAAGCAAGTTCAAGCTCAAAAGCGTACACTAATATAAAGAATAGTTAATCATTTAACAACGTATTCTCCATTCAGAGATCTACAATAGTTTAATTCATTCACTGCAGAGAACAAAATTTCCCATTAATTCGGCTGTCCTAAAGTTAGTTTATGTGTCGGGCTGCAGTAAAAGCGTAATGTACAGTCAATATGTTGACTAAGCTTAGTTTTATGTAAAAGATTATTTTTCTGACAAATTTCGGTGGCCATTTCTACTGGGTTATCAACACTTGTATGAGGCTGTACAATCTTAACATAGTACACAATCAGTTTACTATTTCATCTACAAGTTTACAAATACATGTTACAATCAAAAACAACGAATGTTTTCTAAGATTCATTGTGTGTTATGGGCCGAAACATTGCAAAGAGTTAATGGTTAAACTAAAATCATGTTAACTATAGATATTTTTTTAAAATCAAGCTATGATTATAGTAATTCAAAAAAGAAAACAATATATTTACTAGTATATTGTGATATATTGTGAATAACATATGGAATATTTAAAAAATAGCAAAGTGGTTTATTTGTTCAATAAATACAAGAATACGTCACACCAGGTGTTGCGTAACAGCCTACGCTGAGTTTCTGCCAAAATTTCAAATTGAAAGCACATTTCATTACCAAAATGACCTGTGGGCATATAGACATACAATCAATCTCAGTGTAACATTTTGTGAGACTCCTGAATGGCCTTCAATGGTGCTCAGCAAAGATCCATCATTATAGCGCATCATCATTGAATATATTCTTGTCCAATAATAAATTAACCTTCATTCATAATCGAATGTTTACAGATGAAATCTCTTTGAGATATCTTACTAAACACATAATAATTAAAACCTTGGTTTATTAAGCATTTTGGATTCATAGCATTGCAGAAATAATAAACGTTCCGGGGAGGTAGGATGTGAAATAATACGCAACATTGCGCTAAAATAGGTTTTATTTATTATTTCACACATGGAATGGTTTCTGTGAACGCGTCTGAATGTAATGAAATAGAATATTACTGAAGCAGTTTTGCAAGTCCAATAACATTTATTTATTATATGATTTATTAGCAGTGCAACAATTCAGTTTAAACCTATTTGTCTTCTTATTTTATGTTGTTAGACAGCCAGCTAAGCGTATATTAAGATGATTAATACTTAAAGCATATGATACTGTTTATGAATTTTTGGGCCAATAATCGTCATTTATTAATGGCTGAGCTTTAGTGAATCCTCTAACTTGGGAAGCTGAAGAGATTTTATTTCTGTCTGTCTGCTTTCACAATATATCGTAATGCTTTTAAGTTTGGCATGAAGTTTCATTTAATTCTGTAATTCCATAGGTTTTTTATGAGCGTTAGCAAATATTTCTACATAGGTTTTATGAGCAACATTGATGATCACGAGAAAACAGGAGAATAAATAATTGTGAAAAATCTGAGTAGATCATATGAGACTTGGACTTGTGACATTCTTATTCATAAGGTAAACGAGAAATAATGGTGTGGGAAGTCAATGTCAAAGGTCAGTGATTTGATTTTAGTGCACTCTTGCGAGGTGGTACCTTTTATAGGTCACAGAAACTTTTATTGTTTCAACACTGCTAAGAAACGTAAATTAAATGACAAAAATGTGAAATTATCATGTAAAAAGAAATCCCGAAAGAAAGCTTTTTCTGTAGATAAGATAGAAAGAATAGATGGCTATACAGACAGAATATCCCAAGAGTTTAAATTTATCATTAATTAATTTAATTTCTTCCTTAAAATATTGAGTTCTATGATGGTACATGCCCAACCAAGGAATTTGGCTGAGTGTAATATTTATGCCGATTTTTCTTCTGTATGATTGTATGTCTGTCTATCTGCTCGTAGGACATCTCAAGAATGAAACGAGCTATAGATTTAAAATGTGCATGCAACCATTGAGACGTGATGTGGCGTTACTGCTACCTTGTTTCTATAGTGTCCGTTTTGCATTTAGTTTTAATAGGAATTAAAAAAAAATTTACTTTGTTACAAATTACATGAATTTAGTTATTCAATATATATATATACTATATACTGATTCTAGATAAATGGGAATTTTTGCCTAAACAATCTTTTAATATAGGACGTGTACAACAATTTAAATTAATATAATACTGCATAAGTAATCAAAAATTAAATTTATTTTTACATACTACGCTATACTTAGCTATTTTTAGTTTTATTTAAATATATCATTTGTCAATAAAAAGCAAGATAATCCAATACTTTAGGCTAGAGTATGTTAATCCAATATATATATATATATATTTTTATGAAATTTATATTCGAGCTAGACACTCTTATAAATAACTAAAGAAATGGCAAACAGACGTAATACTTATTCCATAATGGGAAATGAGTTAAATAAACTATAGCCTTTGGTTGAGGGAGTTCAATTTACAGCCATTAGTAGGCCATTAACGGCGAACTGTGAGGACGGTTACAGCATTATCGAATTGGATCAGTCAAATTGGCATATTTAAGTGTTCAATTTGTGCCCACACAGGTAATGTAAAGACTGGTTCAAATTGTATATACCCAATTAGGATTAGTCTATTTGTTTGTGCTAAAATATTTAATTATTGTTGAAATAGTTAAGAGACTACAAAATTTTGTTTACGTAAAATCTTGATCTTGATACGTCTGTCTAGTGTATAAAAGAAATTAAAATGCCTTTATTCATGAGCGTATTTCATCAAACAACTTTTTTTCAAATCAACTCAGGTCAACACTTAATACTAACTAAAACTAAAAAACTAAATAAATCACAGCTCAGTAATCGTATACTTTTGGTATCGATTAAAGATTCCTTCATCTTTTCTTTAAAAGAAGACGAAGATTATTGTAATATGTTTGGGGGGGCTATTGCGAACGCTGGTACCAAAATAAGAGAAGCCTCTTCTTCCAACTTCCAGCCTCACTTTCGGGAAGGGAAGCCTTCAATCTTGGTGGCTGCTTCACTGAGATACCTCTTCCCGATACAGTGTCTTTCTAAATACTGCGGTTCTCTAAATTTGAGAACCTTTTTGACCATTTTACACGTCAGCAACCTGCAGACTGCCTCTACTGGTAGTAACTTGACAACATCCCGAAAAGAAGAGATATGATCAACCCGCGTAAGGTTGAAAATTAACCTGATTGCTGGGTTATGTAACCTTCGGATTCTGCTAACGTCCTCTATCGAAATGCTGACATGTTGAAATGATTAGTATATTAATATTGTGATGACGAAAGATAAAGTAATCTACTTGACAAATGTTCTATAGTCTTAAGGCTTGAGGAAAACATCAACACCTCCACCTGGCTTGCTGGCACAGGATTGGTAAACAGCACAAACACAATAAGCAATTGGCAGTTCATTCAATAAGCACAAAAACTCGTATTTTACATAGTCTTTGAGCAACAGCCGGTCTACCCATTTTGTAATTGTCTTGGAATCGGTCTGTAGAACTTCATAGATAGAGACTTTTATCTAAGTGTCACAGATTTCAGCATTTTTTTTATGTTTGACTTTACGTGTTAAAATATTAATATATACTTTATAAAAAATTAATCATATCTTATTTGCCCCCGTTTAAATCCCTCCACATACAAACCTGGCAAAAGTAGCAAATCTGACGGTCGATTTATTTGTTGATAGAAACTCCTCTATCGAGATGATGCTAACCTAAAATTTGTTCTTATAAACTTCCAAATGTCTCTCGCCATCAAATAAGTAAGGTACAGGACATACAAAAGCTTCCGCTACTTTATACGCGTTTATACGTTAATAAAAATACAAACAATGGTTGCTAATAATTTGTTTGATACGAATAATAGAGGGGATATTTCGTTAAAACATTGATTTTTAGACATTAAAGTAGAACAGTTAAAGTACATTATACAGTAATAGTAATATTTATTTATATTTGATTATTTACTGTTATTTTTAGAAAAGATTGAATAAACCGCAGTTTCATAGTTTTATATCCCTAATAAAAATATAAAATAATATTGAGACAGACAGCTGAGACAACAGACAGCCTAATGAAGATAGTCTGTTGAGAACAATGATGCAATCAGCGCCATGTAGACAAGTAGACTGTGATCAGCTTTGTTTGTATACTAGAGAGACTTCTATACAATAATAGTGTTTTCACACCCATAACTCAGTTATTTCTAAAAATTTTAAATATTTTTGCAGGTGCATCACAATCGTGCGTAGGTAGCACACACTGCAACATGTTTTCCAAATTGAAAGGAAAGGCTAATTTGTCTCCAAGTTCCAGTTGTAAAAGCCCTAATTAAAATAAAATCAAGTTATGGCTTATATTACAGTCATTGTTTTGAAAGAACCTATTTCTATATAGAAACTAAATATTATCAAATTTTAATGGGAATTTCAATAATAAATTACAATCAAATTTATCTGTTAATTGTAATTTCCGATGTCCGTTTCAATTGAATACAATCTTTTTACGCATTAAACAATCACCTCGAAGACCTCAGATTGTTTAGATAGAATACTACACAGTATTATATTCATTAAACTTCATCGCTGACTAGTACATGAAATGAAGCCAAATTTTTCATATGATGCAATGTAGTATCAGTTCATCTGTCTTGTTGAAGTAATCACATCTGTTAGTCCTTCAGCAAACTGAAAGTTCAAGGAAGGTGTAAGGGTATTTGTCTCACAGAAGGCTGAATTATATGAGCCTTAATGAGGTTCTAAAAAGCGCTCCTCTTAACGACTATTATCTTTTAAGCCAGTTTTGAGAGATAAGAAGGAATTGTTTAATCTTACTTCACTGGCTGATAGGGATATTGTGGAATTCAAAATAATTGCTATGGCCGTGCCATGTGAAATAAATTTGGTTGTAATGCATAATGTGGACAAAGGGTATTAGTTTTTCTTATACCTTGTCCCATTGTTTAATTTATATCCTTTTTTTATCAGGAACCGTTTAATCCGTAGATTTCATCAGTAAGAAAAAATATAAGATATTAAAAAAATATTACGATAAAGTATATTTCTCTGCTCCTAAAGGAAGTCCAGAAATTAAGCAGAATCTTTACCCTGAATGTATTATTTTGGTATAACACCTTTATGAATGAATAGTGTGATCTATATGGCAAAGACTAAGTCCAGTGCAATGAAGATCACAGTAACTGTATTACCTGTTATGGTGGTTATGAAAGCCATTTAGACCACTAATGAGAACAGCTGTTCGGAGAAGTTGCTCTAGTCCCCTTAATTCAATCTTCTGCCGTTAAAAAAACGTAACCAATCATAAAAGTCATAAAACTTTACAGCATACCTGCAATCCAATACAATGATTTATTTTGAGCAAAATGTGTAGTTTTAATTAAGTTTAAGTTGTATTAGTGAATGTAATATTATTTTTAAACAAAATCAAAAAGTGAAATTAAAATCACAATAGATTGTTTAATACGTAATTTCTTAAAATTCCTATAAACAAGTCTCGTTTTACTATACCTGTGTGGCCTTAATCTCTGAGGATTTATCCAGGAAATCGTAGGTTAACTGGAGCCAACAAAAGAATGCTAGATATTATGTCCATTGCACTTTGAGGAATTAATACACTGAAGAAAATAAATAGATAGGCTGAGAATGAGTAGTAACTCTGTAGATCAACAGCTATTTTTTATGACAAATCTTAAATAAGAAAAAGATTGTGTCAGGGCTGCGACAGTCACAGACATGGAGCAGCAGAAGTTTGGGAATTATTATTGTGGAAGGTTCTTAAACTAAAGCTAATAAGCTGCAATGAGACTGGACATTATGGCATAAATCCATTGTTGAGGTTTCTACCATGAATACGTTGTGTCGTCCACTGAGAGTATGAAAGTCATTAAGATTAAGGGAACATAAATTTCGCTACTTTATGTGCTAAAGATGATAAGCCTTGAGATGACAGTACAATATCCCCATTGTTGGGATATCTGCTAGTAGAAGAGGCTACGTTAAGATTTACAAGAAACATTAGAACCGCCAAGATTAAGGGGCATCATTAGGAATTACTCTAGAATTTGTACTGGACGATTAAGTTCCTACAAGAAAACCAATAACTGAGCTTTAGCGAAGAGTTTCACTCGAGTAGTGAAAAACGTTTTCTGCAGTAATTCTTGCCGAGCAATCTTGGGAACGAACTAACTTGTGGACGAATTTTTAATGCAACCTCAGCGAAGCCTGTTATGCGACACGTGGAGTACCGAGTTCCTTACCACTGATTTATTTCGAGTTCTGAGATAATTTTTACGGTGGAACATTTATAAACGTTCGGAGAAAGAAATACAGTTTGAGATATTAGGATCTGCGTCCATACCGGTTGATTTCAACTTTAAATACTACTCCACCAGAGTATGGAAATTTAGAATAATATATTAAGCAAGTCTGAAAACAGAAGAGCAGACCAAAAACAGAAGTCTGAAGTCTGATTTATTCATTAGAACTTACTCTTTAACAAAGTAAATACCATATCCTACAATGTCATTATAAGAAAACCTCTATTATATTGGAAGCACGGAATTATAGACAATTATAATGCAAACATAAAGAAATGAACATTATTATTTTAGTATATCCTGAAAGCACTAAGTTTGGTTTTTAACAGTAGTTTTCTACAGTAGTTACGGTGGAACATTTATAAACGTTCGGAGAAAGAAATACAGTTTGAGATATTAGGATCTGCGTCCATAGCGGTTGATTTCAACTTTAAATACTACTCCACCAGAGTATGGAAATTTAGAATAATATATTAAGCAAGTCTGAAAACAGAAGAGCAGACCAAAAACAGAAGTCTGAAGTCTGATTTATTCATTAGAACTTACTCTTTAACAAAGTAAATACCATATCCTACAATGTCATTATAAGAAAACCTCTATTATATTGGAAGCACGGAATTATAGACAATTATAATGCAAACATAAAGAAATGAACATTATTATTTTAGTATATCCTGAAAGCACTAATTTTGTTTTTTAACAGTAGTTTTCTTTGTGTATTCATCGCTGCAAAGTTGTACTCACAATATGTAAATACCTGCTGATAGCCACTAAGATATCTCACTGTACCCTCAAGGTAAACAATGCTAGGGACTTGTAGCCCTTTCCTTCCACAATACCGGGATCATCTGTTGGAGGGCTTTGTTGTCCAGACTAATCACAGGAGATCAGAGCCTTCATGTAGCACGTCTATTGTTCGTGTCCCAACCGCGTGCAAACCGGCGTTGAAAGACGGAATGTCTGCATCTGCAGAATTAACAGCTACTGTTTATCACTGCCAGTAAAACTGAATCAGTCAATCATGGCGGAAACTTACAGCTGTTTGGTTATCAGAGGGGATAGATAATGTGGTGTAAACCTACAATTTTTATTTTATCATATGTTGATGAAATAGTTGTATATGAAAATGATCCTGGGAAAGAGTTAACTTTAAACTAAACTACGTAATGAAACAAGCCCTAGGGTAAATGTAACCTTTCAGTTTGGTAAGTCCGTTATATTTTTAAGCAGGCATCATCTGCATTGAGTAGTAACACGGGTTCCCTCTTCGTTAGAAATATGTGTAAATACAAACTTTAGTAAGTATGAGAAATAGAAAAAGTAGTTGCACGACGTGATGAAATACGTTGTACCGACTAAAGGGAGTTTAGTCAGTAAGAGTAAACATCATAGGGTTAAATTTGAGACTAAATCTATATCGATCAATTATTGAATTTTTTCGGTTATTCTTTATTCCTCTTTCATATTTTCCTTTCCGCCATGAAACAAATTCTACCAACTAGTAGCTTTAGATTTTATGAATCCTAAATCCTGAACGTTACTAAATACTGAAAAATTTTAATACTCTTCACAGATTATACAATTTTCAAAATTTAAGTTAAGGTTACCAACTAGAAGGGTATTTTTCCGTCTCTCCAGAGAATTATTTCTCCAATAAAAACTCAGGTTAATACTAGAGAATATGAAGGAAAGTTCCAACAATATAATTAATTTCCTTTTTTGGTGAGAGTTAGCGAATTAATTATCTCCCTGGCTGTCTGTAAAAATAGATATCTTAAGAGTGAACAATCCTATAGATTTGAAATTGAGCATGAAGCTTAGTATCTATACCCGCAGCACTAATGTGATGATGGTGGATGTCACTCCATTAGATTTGGCTGAGCGTTACTAGATAGTCTTATATTTGTCTTATGGGTCATAGTAGTATAAGTATAAAATGGCAGAATAAATAAATTTGTAAACAAACATAGTTTGTAAACAAAACCATCCTATGACATTTTAACACGTAACATCACATATATTCCAATTAAATGAGCTGTAGACTTAACATTTTTCATGGAACAAAAGCGAATCCTGTTACGCAATATGTGGCGTGGCGCACTCCGACGTAGAATACTAACATATATAATTAAAATCTTTCTAATATTTGAATGAAAGACCCAAATATAAATCATTATTTGATAAATTATGGTTTAATGTATTTTACAACAGCTATTTCCTATAATATGAGGCAGTTTAATGAAGGAAATTATTATTATTTATTTTTAATACAGTTGATCGTTGAGATAGCTAAAAGCGAATAAACAGAGGTAATGAGTATTGCAATGGTAAAGGGGTTCAATAATCGTATAGGCTTTGGTTGAGGAAGCTATTTACAGCCATTAGCAGGCCATTAACTGCGAACTGCGAGGACGGCTGCAGCATTATCGAATTTGAGCAGCCAATTTGGGATTGGCTTATTTAAGCGTTCCATTGCTGCTCACAAAGGTCATGTTATGATTTGTGACGTCAGTATATCCAGTTTAAATTGGTTATGATCTTTGTACACTATTTCAGTGAAAAAAATATTTGAGAGGCAAAGAGACTAGAGGTTTTTGTTTAAGGAAGAGCTGCAATTTCTTTATAAGCCAACCTTAAAAATCCTTATGAATTTTCATTTATATTTAAGGAATATCAAGTTCTTGTCATACCATGGTATTTGGCTGAACATTTCTACTTAGCTGTTATGGGTAACCAGGATGACGACGTAAATAAATACATTGTTTGAGCGTTAACGAAGCTTAATATTGTAGGGCAGAAAAAATGAGAACGAACAGATCTATAGATTTGAAGTTTTGTATGCAGCTTCTATTCTATACAGAAAACGTCTAGTCCATGACATTCTATGGGATTTGGCTAAGCGTTAGTTAGCAATTTTACATTTTTGTTATGGGTAACCTTGATGGCAGCTAGAGAATTCCAGATAAATAAGTTTTAAAACAACTGAGCTCTATCAATTATATTTTATATATGACACATATGGCGTCATCTCTACTAAAATTTAATTTTTTTAGTGCGGCTGCAGTGCAGGAATATGCATGTTTATTGCAATTTTAATAGTTGACACTATAGCTAATAGCCATCACCACATAACTATTAGAAGGAAAATATCAATGTGCTAATAAGTTAGAGAACTTTTTGTCCTAATTTTGTATTAATATTTACTTATACAAGTAAATTGGCCTATTATATATATTTTTTATATTATTCATGCTATTTATTTCACCCATAGGTATTTTTATGTATTATTCATAGCTTTTGTATGTTATCCCGGCGTTAATATTTATTCTTTTACTTATTAGTTGCATGTCAGAAAATTGGCAAGCTACGTAGTTACCATAGAATAGATAATTTATTTTCTTCGGTATACTAACTTCCCAACGTGTAATATACATTACATTCAGTCTCTAATTTACCTAGTATTGCATAGCATTTGAGGAGGGCAAGGACGTGAGAAAGTGTGCTTAGTCCTAAAAAGCCCTTTGCGCTGCTTTCGGAGTGACAGGGCATTCTGGATGGGTTAAACATTGGGAGCAGAGTCCACCTCCTGTTGAGATCTATGTTTTTCTCTCTGTCTGCATCATATTTTGAGAACGAAATGATCCTTATGCAGGAAATTTTGCATAAACTTCATTTCTCTACCGAAATTGAGCATGCTAAATCCAAAAGATTTGGATTGCGACAAAAATATATTTTACATTATTGTATTATGGTTAGCCTTGATGGAAACGAGTTGATCTCAGAGTTAATAAGTTTGTAAATAATCTGAATGCAATTTTATGAAATTCTAACGTCTGACACGGTACTACATAAATTAAATAAGTTATATATACTTAAAAGTTTCCATGTAAACTCAACACAGCCTGTTACGTGTGTAATTTATTTTATTTTATACTTTATTTCGTGGTGTATTTCTTTAAATTTATATATTTACCAACAATAATTCCTAAGCATCACAGCTGTTCTTGTCAGTTTTATGTTTTCAGATACAGTGCAAATGCTCTCTCCATTGAACAGGCAATATAAATATACAATTCTTATACAAAAATATATTTTAATGGATAAAATTAAACTACATTCAATCATATATTCCTTTGCGTATTATTGTGAGATAAAGTAGTAGTCATGTACAGTATTATAAAATACTATTAAAATAAACAATTAAGTTATAATTTTTCATAAATATCACAAAAAAAGTAACACTCTAATGAAGTTCTCACAAATCTGAAGACACTCACATATCACACTCCCTACCGGTATTGATTGTGGTAAATCCACTGTAATATAATTACGTATAACTAGGGTAGATCAGTACACAGTAATAGTTCGAAATACTAATATCAACCTATCACAAGGAACGCAACATGTCTCTTGATAATGGTTTCACAGAGATCACGTCTGTATTAACGGTGTGTAGACGTCTTCTTCAGTAATGATTCTATAGTAGCTGTATGCTGCCAGGAGGTAGTATGCCGCTAGACCTGTACATAAAAAGCAAAAACTGTATTTCTGTACTTTGATAACCTTTTACTAGACACAATCAATATTTATATATATGTTACAAAATGTAGAAGATAACGTTTCGAGAATGATACCTAACCTTTTCATCAGGTGCTAATTTGATTAATGCATAAAAAAGTCGGAAAACCAGACGATGGACTTCAATGAGCTTTCTGTTATGTCTGTAACACTTTTTCTTCTTACTGTTTTCTCTTCTGTTATGTATTATTAACATTTCCACCTGATGAAGAGGGTAGATTTCAACCCTCGAAACGTTTGTTATACCTTTTGAAACATACAACGTTGGTAAATGTCCGAGATCTTATTATTCTTTGAAATCTGTAGAATACAGGGTTGATCGCTAAACAAAAACTATTTGTAGATTCACATACACACTTTTTGCAAGTTTTATCAACAGACTTCATAGAATTATGCTACAAGCAAATATATTTACCGTAATTCAGAGCGAGAAACCCCACGAAGGTGAAGGTGTCCACGCTTGATATTATGGAGTGCTCCAAAATGAAGACGAGGAGGAACAACTCAATAAGAGACGCGATGTGGATCAGAGTTTCCAGCTTCACATACTCAAGTACGTAGAGACTCTTTCTCTGTTAGAAAAAAGTTGTGTATTATCTTACAAAACAAATAAATATAATATAACTCCAACATTTTGGCTCAGTAAAATGATTTATTGTATACATTATTATAGATTTTAAATAAAGTGAACATATACCATTTTTTTAATTTTTCTAACAGATGCTCCAATAAAGTCCAATAAAACATTCAACGATTTTTTTACAACCTACATTTTTAAAAGAACTTTTGTTTCTAAATAAACTAATTACGATTAATTTAATATTTTCATAAACGGTATATCTGGTAAGTCTAAATATATACTCGTATAATCCTGTACTGATGAAGCGAATTCTCACCCTATAAACTCCATACAGCAGGAATGCAGCAGCGATGGTTTGAATGACACTGCCTCCCAGAAATACGTACAGAACTGTAAATATTCAACGTTGTTATTAACTTACAACGAACCTCGTACACATTACATGATATAGGAGATGAATGGTGTACATACGAATTGTATTAGAGTTTACAAAAATCAAGAAATACTCATTTAGACTTTTATCCTCTTGAGAAAATTTTTACATGTATTAAACCATACCTGGCTAAGAAAACCTATTACTAGGGGCTAGAAAATTTTCATTTCTGTATCACAGTTGGTCGGTTTTCCTCCGCACAACACTTAAAAAACGAAGTGATTTACGAACTGGAAATGTTGAATGAAAGTCAATTTAAAGCAACATCGAGTTTTGTGTATGTTCATGTCATTAAATGACATTTAGCTGAGAACTATTGAACATTTTACAACTAGATAATAACAGAATTAACAAATCTGCAAACAGACTGGTTTCGTCTATGAAATATTAAGATGAGATATTTGTTAGACTGGTTGGTAACGCGTTCGTTGTGTTCTATTAGGTCCGTCGATAACCTATAACTAATATAATATTAGTTTATTATAATATTAACAAGGTAGAGATCGAGGTAGACGGGTGCATGCCCCGTGGTGATATCTCAATATCTAGTTGAATTTTTTCAGGGGGAATATAAAGTCAGGACCCTTCCCTTCTATTTTGTTAAAAAGTTTATATGTGAAAAGGAGGTTTCATTTGGTAATTTTTAAAATGATTGGTTTTCCCCAAAAATGCGAGATATTTTGGGGCAACTCAAAATTAAAACCTTAGCAGGTGACGAATGGTGACAAATGAGTAAAGAATTATTAAAACCAGAGATCGCTATCTTTTTTCCATTCAAAGTAATAGCCAGAGCTAAAAATACAAGATTTTTAGTAATTCACCACGTTGCCCAGTCAAATAAAATTTTTTTCCTTCTACTATCTGGCAGTGAGATAAGCGTGGGAAAGCTGATCTCTCACGTTTTTAAAGTCTGGACTGGTATTTGGTTGCAGGCCACAACAATCCCTTTCTTAAATCTTCAACGTTTACCTCTGGTGTTTTGTAAATTATGGATTTAATGTAACCCATTTTTAGGTTTTCCTAATAAACATTCCACTAATCGGCTGTGTTCGGCTGGACGTGGACGGCATCGGGTGTGATGCATTGCCGTCTCTCTGTCATATGTTCTTAACTGTCACAGCGTGTTTAGATTTAATCAATAAGAATACATAAGGAGCAGTATTTAATTAAATAATTTTACTGCATAAATCATTACATCATCATGGCCCCGAAGAGGGCAGTGAAAAGCTTGGTCAATTGAATCAAGATCAGGTGACGAGAAATAACTGGGAACAATTGGTCTGATTTGGAGATAACGTCTGTTGCCTTTGCACTTTTATCACTGCTCTTAGACCTTGAATTGTTTGATAAGATCCCTGCAAGAACAGTGGGCCCAGGAGGCAGGACAGAATAAGGACACCTCCTATTCTTATACTTTTAAAATGTAATGGATGTTGTGATCATTTGTGCAATTAACTTAGATAAAACGCTTCTTGGAAGTAAAAAGATAAAATGTACTTGGTCTCTTAAATAGTTAACACAAAATATTTTGAAAATAACCTATGCATAGTTAATACTAAGTACTTATTTTGAAATCTTACTTCCGGGTAAAATTTACAAAAGTAAAAATTCAAGCAGCAAAAGCAAAGTTAAATTTACTTAAAATATTAAATGTTCACCCATTATATAATTTAATTTTATTGTATGTAACTTTGGTTTACATGTGTGCACCGTATTTCAGTTAAATTTAAATAAGCTTGTTTTTAATAATTATCTGATTTACTACTACTCAGACGCTATACACATAAAATTTTACTGGACAATCTCCATGAGTGGTAAAAAAGCATTTATCGTTGGTTAAATTAGAATGCATCTATAATGTTTTCATATTACTTTAGGATATTCACATTTTTCCCAAGACCATACTGAAATACATGAATGTTCTTTATCCAAATAGTATAATAATGAAGATATAGAATATTCCAGATCCAGTGTTCTCAAGCCCGGATGTCGAGATAACGTAGGTTGTAATCTTTGGCACTCCTCCAGGAGGGCTGGTGCTGGTACGATATGATAATGTCCGACTCGATCCATACTATATCTTTGCGCAGATTCTGCCCTTGCAAAACATTAACGGTATCCAAATAAAATTAGAAAAACAGTAGAACAATGGTTCATCTGCTGTTGTGGCAGTATTTTATTCACACAATAGTGACACTCTTGAATTATTTATGTTTCCAGACGTTTTACACACGAAGTATATTATATATTAAGTAGTTTGAAGCAGCATTTCCTATTTAGTTCGAATAATTTAAAACTGTTTAATGAAAAAGGACAGAAAGTACAAAATAAAAATAATTACACAATAATCATCTAAGGAACGTAAAATTTGAATAATTTTAATAAATGATAGTGGCCGCGGAAAAATAGCTACAGCTTTCAACATTATAAAGGTGGTTAACATTGATCTAAAAACGATAAAAATTATACATTTTAGTTCTTTGATTTTATATTATAAATAGTAGCAGCTAGAATTATTATTATTATATATAGTACCTAGGATATCGGAAACACGGGATGTGAAAGTTTTGTGAATTTATAAATAAACTATAATATATGATATTGATATTAATAGTCAAACTAAAACGGGATGAATATGTTATGTAATTATTACAAAATTAAAATCCACCAAAGTAAATAAATTTATGTAACCAAAATACCGTAACAATGCTGCTGTTATTTGATGTAGAATAATTATTTATATACAGTTTTTCATATAAAATAGAAAACTATAATTGCATAGAGTTTTATTTTTTGTTGATCAATGTACAGTTAGGTTGAGACAGAGAGCAGAGACAACAGACAGACTAATGAAGATAGTCTGATCTCAGCAATGATGTAATCAACGACGTGGCTACGTTTAGAGATCTACAATAGTTTAATACATTCACTGCAGAGAAAAAAACTCCCTATTATTTCGGCTCAAGTTAGATTATGTGTCGGGCTGTAGTAAAGGCGTAATGTACAGTCAATATGTTGACTAAGCTTAGTTTTATGTAAACGATTATTTTTCTGACAAATTTAGGTGGCCATTTCCACTGGGTTTCCTACACTTGTATGAGGCTGTACAATCTTAACATAGTACACAATCAGTTTACTATTTCGTCTACAAGTTTACAAATACATGTTACAATCAAAAACAACAAAAATTTAAAAGAATGTTTTCTAAGATTCATTGTGTGTTTTGGGCCTAACCATTGCAAAGAGTTAATGCTAAAACTAAAATCATATTAAGTATATATATATATTTTTTTAATCAAGCTATGATTATAGTAATTTTAAAAAGAAAACAATATATTTACTAGTATATTGTGATATATTGAGAATAACATATGGAATATTTAAAAAATAGCAAAGTGGTTTATTTGTTCAATAAATACAAGAATGCGTTACACCAGGTGTTGCGTAACAGCCTACGCTGAGTTTCTACCAAAATTTCAAATTGAAAGCACATTTCATTATCGAAATGTACCTGTGGGCAAATAGACATACAATCAATCTCAGAGGAAAATTTTGTGAGACTCCTGAAAGGGCTTCAAAGGTGCTCAGCAAAGTTTCATCATTAGAGCGCATCATCATTGAATATATTCTTGTCTAATAATAAATTAACCTTCATTCATAATTGAATGTTTACAGATGAAATCTCTTTGAGATATCTTACTAAACACATAATAATTAAAACTTTGGTTTATTAAGCATTTTGGATTAAGGATTTTTGGATTAAGCATTGCAGAAATAATAAACGTTCCGGGGAGGTAGGATGTGAAATAATACGCAACATTGCGCTAAAATAGGTTTTATTTATTATTTCACACATGGAATGGTTTGTATAAATATGAACGCGTCTGAATGTAATGAAATAGAAAATTACTGAAGCAGTTTTGGAAGTCCAAAAACAATTATTTATTATTTGATTTATTAGCAGTACAACAATTCAGTTCAAACCTATTTATTTTCTTATTTTATTTCGTTAGACAGCCAGCTAAGCGTATATTTAGATGATCAATACTTAAGCGTATGATACTGCTTATGTATTTTGTGCCAATAATCGTAATTTATCAATGGCTGAGCTTTAGTGAATATTATAACTAGGGAGGCTGAAAAAACTTTATTTCTGTCTGTCTGTTTACACGATATATCGTAATGCTTTTAAGTTTCGCATGAAGCTTCATTTAATTCTGTAATTCCAGAGGTTTTTGATGAGCGTTAGCAAATATTTCCACATAGGTTTTATGGTTTTATGAGTAACATTGATGATCACGAGAAAACAGGAGAATAAATAATTGTGAAAAATCTGAGTAGATCATACGAGACTTGGACTTGTGACATTTTTGTTCATAAAGTAAACGAGAAATAATGGTGTGGGAAGTCAATGTCAAAGGTCAGTGATTTGATTTTAGTGCACTCTTGCGAGGTTGTACGTTTTATAGCTCAAAGAAACTTTTCAACACTGCTAAGAAACGTAAATTAAATACCAAAAATGTGAAATTATCATGTAAAAAGAAATTCCGAAAGAAAGCTTTTTCTGTAGATAAGATAGAAAGAATAGATGGCTATACAGACAGAATATCCAAAGAGTTTAAATTTATCATTAATTAATTTTATTTCTTCCTTAAAATATTGAGTTCTATGATGGTACATGCCCAACCAAGGAATTTGGCTGAGTGTAATATTTATGCCGATTTTTCTTCTGTATGATTGTATGTCTGTCTATCTGCTCGTAGGACATCTCAAGAATGAAACGAGCTATAGATTTAAAATGTGCTTGCAACCATTGAGCCTTGATGTGGCGTTACTCCTACCTTGTTTCTATAGTGTCCGAAAGAATAGTTTTGCATTTAATTTTAATAGGAATTAAAAAAATAATGTTTTACTTTATTACAAATTACATGAATTTAGTAATTCAATCTATATATTTGCTAATATAATTAAAGCTTGTGGCGGCCCAAAGAAAAATGTTACTATTTACTGATTCTAGATAAATGCGAATTTTTGCCTAAACAATCTTTTAATATAGGATATGTACAAAAATTTAAATAATTATAATACTGCATAAGTAATCAAAAATTAAATTTATTTTTACATACTACACTATACTTAGCTATTTTTAGTTTATTTAAATATATCATTTGTCAATAAAAAGCAAGATATTTTTCAGGCTAAAGTATGTTACTTTAATATGTATTTATTTTTATAGAATTTGAAGTCGTACAAGTGACTGTTAAAAACTAACCAAAGAAAAGGTTAACAGACGTAAATGAGTTCCATAATGGGAAAGGATTTAAATAAACTATAGCCTTTGGTTGAGGGAGTTCAATTTACAGCCATTAGTAGGCCATTAACGGCGAACTGTGAGGACGGTTACAGCATTATCGAATTGGATCAGTCAAATTGGCATATTTAAGTGTTCAATTTGTGCCCACACAGGTAATGTAAAGACTGGTTCAAATTGTATATACCCAATTAGGATTAGTCTATTTGTTTGTGCTAAAATATTTAATTATTGTTGAAATAGTTAAGAGACTACGAAATTTTGTTTACTTAAAATCTTGATCTTGATACGTCTGTCTAGTATAAAAAAGAAATTAAAATGCCTTTATTCATGAGCGTATTTCATCAAACAACTTTTTTTCAAATCAACTCAGGTCAACACTTAATACTAACTAAAACTAAAAAACTAAATAAATCACAGCTCAGTAATGGCATACTTTTGGTATTGATTAAAGATTCCTTCATCTTTTCTTTAAAAGAAGACCAAGATTATTGTAATATGTTTGGGGGGGCTATTGCGAACGCTGGTACCAAAATAAGAGAAGCCTCTTCTTCCAACTTCCAGCCTCACTTTCGGGAAGGGAAGCCTTCAATCTTGGTGGCTGCTTCACTGAGATACCTCTTCCCGATACAGTGTCTTTCTAAATACTGCGGTTCCCTAAATTTGAGAACCTTTTTGACCATTTTACACGTCAGCAACCTGCAGACTGCCTCTACTGGTAGTAACTTGACAACATCCCGAAAAGAAGAGATATGATCAACCCGCCTAAGGTTGAAAATTAACCTGATTGTTGGGTTATGTAACCTTCGGATTCTGCTAACGTCCTCTATCGAAATGCTGACATGTTGAAATGATTAGTATATTAATATTGTGATGACGAAAGATAAAGAAATCTACTTGACAAATGTTCTATAGTCTTAAGGCTTGAGGAAAACATCAACACCTCCACCTGGCTTGCTGGCACAGGATTGTTAAACAGCACAAACACAATAAGCAATTGGCAGTTCATTCAATAAGCACAAAAACTCGTCTTTTACATAGTCTTTGAGCAACAGCCGGTCTACCCATTTTGTAATTGTCTTGGAATCGGTCTGTAGAACTTCATAGATAGAGACTTTTATCTAAGTGTCACAGATTTCAGCATTTTTTTTATGTTTGACTTTACGTGTTAAAATATTAATATATACTTTATAAAAAATTAATCATATCTTATTTGCCCCCGTTTAAATCCCTCCACATACAACCCTGGCAAAAGTAGCAAATCTGACGATTGATTTATTTGTTGATAGAAACTCCTCTATCGAGATGATGCTAACCTATAATTTGTTCTTATAAACTTCCAAATGTCTCTCGCCATCAAATAAGTAAGGTACAGGACATACAAAAGCTTCCGCTACTTTATACGCGTTTATACGTTAATAAAAATACAAACAATGGTTGCTAATAATGGTTGGTTACGAATAATAGAGGGGATATTTCGTTAAAACATTGATTTTTAGACATTAAAGTAGAACAGTTAAAGTACATTATACAGTAATAGTAATATTTATTTATATTTGATTATTTACTGTTATTTTTAGAAAAGATTGAATAAACCGCAATTCCATAGTTTTATATCCCTAATAAAAATATAAAATAATATTGAGACAGACGGCTGAGACAACAGACAGCCTAATGAAGATAGTCTGTTGAGAACAATGATGCAATCAGCGCCATGTAGACAAGTAGACTGTGATCAGCTTTGATTGTATACTAGAGAGACTTCTATACAATAATAGTGTTTTCACACCCATAACTCAGTTATTTCTAAAATTTTTTAATATTTTTGCAGGTGCATCACAATCGTGCGTAGGTAGCACACACTGCAACGTGTTTTCCAAATTGAAAGGAAAGGCTAATTTGTCTCCAAGTTCCAGTTGTAAAAGCCCTAATTAAAATAAAATCAAGTTATGGCTTATATTACAGTCATTGTTTTGAAAGAACCTATTTCTATATAGAAATTAAATATTATCAAATTTTAATGGGAATTTCAATAATAAATTACAATCAAATTTATCTGTTAATTGTAATTTCCAATGTCCGTTTCAATTGAATACAATCTTTTTACGCATTAAACAATCACCTCGAAGACATCAGATTGTTTAGATAGAATACTACACAGTATTATATTCATTAAACTTCATCGCTGACTAGTACATGAAATGAAGCCAAATTTTTCATATGATGCATTGTAGTATCAGTTCATCTGTCTTGTTGAAGTAATCACATCTGTTAGTCCTTCAGCAAACTGAAAGTTCAAGGAAGGTGTAAGGGTATTTGTCTCACAGAAGGCTGAATTATATGAGCCTTAATGAGGTTCTAAAAAGCGCTCCTCTTAACGACTATTATCTTTTAAGCCAGTTTTGAGAGATAAGAAGGAATTGTTTAATATCCTTCACTGGCTGATAGGGATATTGTGGAATTCAAAATAATTGCTATGGCCGTGCCATGTGAAATAAATTTGGTTGTAATGCATAATGTGGACAAAGGGTATTAGTTTTTCTTATATCTTGTCCCATTGTTTAATTTGTATCCTTTTTTTATCAGGAACCGTTTTATCCGGAGATTTCATCAGTAAGAAAAAATATAAGATATTCCAAAAATATTACGATAAAGTATATTTATCTGCTCCTAAAGGAAGTCCAGAAATTAAGCAGAATCTTTACCCTGAATATATTATTTTGGTATAACACCTTTATGAATGAATAGTGTGATCTATATGGCAAAGACTAAGTCCAGTGCAATGAAGATCACAGTAACTGTATTACCTGTTATGGTGGTTATGAAAGCCATTTAGACCACTAATGAGAACAGCTGTTCGGAGAAGTTGCTCTAGTCCCCTTAATTCAATCTTCTGCCGTTAAAAAAACGTAACCAATCATAAAAGTCATAAAACTTTACAGCATACCTGCAATCCAATACAATGATTTATTTTGTGCAAAATGTGTAGTTTTAATTAAGTTTAAGTTGTATTAGTGAATGTAATATTATTTTTAAATAAAATCAAAAAGTGAAATTAAAATCACAATAGATTTTTTAATACGTAATTTCTTAAAATTCCTATAAACAAGTCTCGTTTTACTATTCCTGTGTGGATATAATAATCTCTGAGGATTTATCCAGGAAATCGTAGGTTAACTGGAGCCAACACAAGAATGCTAGATATTATGTCCATTGCACTTTGGGGAATTAATACACTGAAGAAAATAAATAGATAGGCTGAGAATGAGTAGTAACTCTGTAGATCAACAGCTATTTTGTATGACAAATCTTAAAGAAGAAAAAGATTGTGTCAGGGCTGCGACAGTCACAGACATGGAGCAGCAGAAGTTTGGGAATTATTATTGTGGAAGGTTCTTAAACTAAAGCTGATAAGCTGCAATGAGACTGGACATTGTGGCATAAATCCATTGTTGAGGTTTCTACCATGAATACGTTGTGTCGTCCACTGAGAGTATGAAAGTCATTAAGATTAAGGGAACATAAATTTCGCTACTTTATGTGCTAAAGATGATAAGCCTAGAGATGACAGTACAATATCCCCATTGTTGGGATATCTGCTAGTAGAAGAGGCTACGTTAAGATTTACAAGAAACATTAGAACCGCCAAGATTAAGGGGCATCATTAGGAATTACTCTAGAATTTGTACTGGACGATTAAGTTCCTACAAGAAAACCAATAACTGAGCTTTAGCGAAGAGTTTCACTCGAGTAGTGAAAAACGTTTTCTGCAGTCATTCTTCCCGAGCAATCTTGGGAACGAACTAACTTGTGGACGAATTTTTAATGCAACCTCAGCGAAGCCTGTTATGCGACACGTGGAGTACCGAGTTCCTTACCACTGATTTATTTCGAGTTCTGAGATAATTTTTACGGTCGAACATTTCTAAACGTTCGGAGAAAGAAATACAGTTTGAGATATTAGGATCTGTGTCCATAGCGGTTTATTTCAACTTTAAATACTACTCCACCAGAGTATGGAAATTTAGAATAATATATTAAGCAAGTCTGAAAACAGAAGATCAGACCAAAAACAGAAGTCTGAAGTCTGATTTATTCATGAGAACTTATTCTTTAACAAAGAAAATACCATATCCTACAATGTCATTATAAGAAAACCTCTATTATATTGGAAGCACGCAATTATAGACAATTATAATGCAAACAGAAAGAAATTAACATTATTATTTTAGTATATCCTGAAAGCACTGTTTGGTTTTTAACAGTACTTTTCTTTGTGTATTCATCGCTGCAAAGTTGTACTCACAATATGTAAATACCTGCTGAAAGCCACTAAGATATCTCACTGTACCTTCAAGGTACACAATGCTAGGGACTTGTAGCCCTTTCCTTCCACAATACCGGGATCATCTGTTGGAGGGCTTTGTTGTCCAGACTAATCACAGGAGATCAGAGCCCTCGTGGAGCACTTCTATTGTTCGTGTCCCAACCGCGTGCAAACCGGCGTTGAAAGACGGAATGTCTGCATCTGCAGAATTAACAGCTACTGTTTATCACTTCCAGTAAAACTGAATCAGTCAATCATGGCGGAAACTTACAGCTGTTTGGTTATCAGAGGGGATAGATAATGTGGTGTAAACCTACAATTTTTATTTTATCATATGTTGATGAAATAGTTGTATATGAACACTTGTACATGAACATGATCCTGGGAAAGGGTTAACTTTAAACTAAACTACGTAATGAAACAAGCCCTAGGGTAAATGTAAGTTTCCAGTTTGTTAAGTCCGTTATATTTTTAAGCAGGCATCACCTGCATTGAGTAGTAACATGGGTTCCCTCTTCGTTAGAAATATGTGTAAATACAAACTTTAGTAAGTATGAGAAATAGAAAAAGTAGTTGCACGACGTGATGAAATACGTTGTACCGACTAAAGGGAGTTTAGTCAGTAAGAGTAAACATCATAGGGTTAAATTTGAGACTAAATCTATATCGATCAATTATTGAATTTTTTCAGTTATTCTTTATTCCTCTTTCATATTTTCCTTTCCGCCATGAAACAAATTCTACCAACTAGTAGCTTAAGATTTTATGAATCCTAAATCCTGAACGTTACTAAATACTGAAACAATTTAATACTCTTCACCGATTATAAAATTTTCAAAATTTAAGTTAAGGTTACAAACTAGAAGGGTATTTCTCCTTCTCTCCAGAGAATTATTTCTCCAATAAAAACTCAGGTTAATACTAGAGAATAGTAAGGAAAGTTCCAACAATATGATTAATTTCATTTTTTGCGAGAGTTAGCGAATTAGTCGTTAAATGTCTCGCTGGCTGTCTGTAAAAATAGATATCTTAAGGGTGAACAATCCTATAGATTTGAAATTGAGCATGAAGCTTAGTATTTATATACGCAGCACTAATGTGAAGATGGTGCATGTCACTCCATTATATTTGGCTGAGCGTTACTAGATAGTCTTATATTTGTCCTATGGGTCATAGTAGTATAAGTATAAAATGGCAGAATAAATAAATTTGTAAACAAACATAGTTTGTAAACAAAACCATCCTATGACATTTTAACACGTAACATCACATATATTCCAATTAAATGAGCTGTAGACTTAACATTTTTCATGGAACAAAAGCGAATCCTGTTACGCAATATGTGGCGTGGCGCACTCCGACGTAGAATACTAACATATATAATTAAAATCTTTCTAATATTTAAACGAAAGACCAAATAAAACATAACAATAAATCATTATTTGATAAATTATGATTTAATGTATTTTACAACAGCTAATTCCTATAATATGAGGCAGTTTAATACGGGAAATTATTATTATTTATTTTTAATACAGTTGATCGTTGAGATAGCTAAAAGCCAAAGCGAATAAACAGAGGTAATGAGTATTGCAATGGTAAAGGGGTTCAATAATCGTATAGGCTTTGGTTGAGGAAGCTATTTACAGCCATTAGCAGGCCATTAACTGCGAACTGCGAGGACGGCTGCAGCATTATCGAATTTGAGCAGTCAATTTGGGATTGGCTTATTTAAGCGTTCCATTGCTGCTCACAAAGGTCATGTTATGATTTGTGACGTCAGTATATCCAGTTTAAATTGGTTATGATCTTTGTACACTATTTCAGTGAAAAAAATATTTGAGAGGCAAAGAGACTAGAAGTTTTTGTTTAAGGAAAAGCTGCAATTTCTTTATAAGCCAACCTTAAAAATCCTTATGAATTTTCATTTATATTTAAGGAATATCAAGTTCTTGTCATACCATGGTATTTGGCTGAACATTTCTACTTAGCTGTTATGGGTAACCAGGATGACGACGTAAATAAATACATTGTTTGAGCGTTAACGAAGCTTAATATTGTAGGGCAGAAAAAATGAGAACGAACAGATCTATAGATTTGAAGTTTTGTATGCAGCTTTTATTCTATACAGAAAACGTCTAGTCCATGACATTCTATGGGATTTGGCTAAGCGTTAGTTAGCAATTTTACATTTTTGTTATGGGTAACCTTGATGGCAGCGAGAGAATTCCAGATAAATAAGTTTTAAAACAACTGAGCTCTATCAATTATATTTTATATATGACACATATGGCGTCATCTCTACTAAAATTTAATTTTTTTAGTGCGGCTGCAGTGCAGGAATATGCATGTTTATTGCAATTTTAATAGTTGACACTATAGCTAATAGCCATCACCACATAACTATTAGAAGGAAAATATCAATGTGCTAATAAGTTAGAGAACTTTTTGTCCTAATTTTGTATTAATATTTACTTATACAAGTAAATTGGCCTATTATATAGATTTTTTTATATTATTCATGCTATTTATTTCACCCATAGGTATTTTTATGTATTATTCATAGCTTTTGTATGTTATCCCGGCGTTAATATTTATTCTTTTACTTATTAGTTGCATGTCAGAAAATTGGCAAGCTACGTAGTTACCATAGAATAGATCATTTATTTTCTTCGGTATACTAACTTCCCAACGTGTAATATACATTACATTCAGTCTCTAATTTACCTAGCATTGCATAGCATTTGAGAAGGGCAAGGACGTGAGAAAGTGTGCTTAGTCCTAAAAAGACCTTTGCGCTGCTTTCGGAGTGACAGGGCATTCTGGATGGGTTAAACATTGGGAGCAGAGTCTACCTCCTGTTGAGATCTATGTTTTTCTCTCTGTCTGCATCATATTTTGAGAACGAAATGATCCTTATGCAGGAAATTTTGCATAGACTTCATTTCTCTACCGAAATTTAGCATGCTAAATCCAAAAGATTTGGATTGCGACAAAAATATATTTTACATTATTGTATTATGGTTAGCCTTGATGGAAACGAGTTGATCTCAGAGTTAATAAGTTTGTAAATAAACTGAATGCAATTTTATGAAATTCTAACGTCTGACACGGTAACACATAAATTAAATAAGTTATATAGGTACTTAAAAGTTTGCATGGAAACTCAACACAGCCTGTTACGTATGTAATTTTTTTTATTTTATACTTTATTTCGTGGTGTATTTATTTAAATTTATATATTTACCAACAATAATTCCTAAGCATCACAGCTGTTCTTGTCAGTTTTATGTTTTCAGATACAGTGCAAATGCTCTCTCCATTGAACAGGCAATATAAATATACAATTCTTATACAAAAATATATTTTAATGGATAAATTAAA
This sequence comes from Homalodisca vitripennis, assembly GCF_021130785.1. Taxonomy (NCBI): domain Eukaryota; kingdom Metazoa; phylum Arthropoda; class Insecta; order Hemiptera; family Cicadellidae; genus Homalodisca; species Homalodisca vitripennis. The sequence goes on from NC_060212.1 coordinate 20,004,672, forward strand.
TTATATTTAATTATATATTCCTTTGCGTATTATTGTGAGATAAAGTAGTAGTCATGTACAGTATTATAAAATACTATTAAAATAAACAATTAAGTTATAATTTTTCATAAATATCACAAAAAAGTAACTCTCTAATGAAGTTCTCACAAATCTGAAGACACTCACATATCACACTCCCTACCGGTATTGATTGTGGTAAATCTACTGTAATATAATTACGTATAACTGGGGTAGATCAGTACACTGTAATAGTTCGAAATACTAATATCAACCTATCACAAGGAACGCAACATGTCTCTTGATAATGGTTTCACAGAGATCACGTCTGCATTAACGGTGTGTAGACGTCTTCTTCAGTAATGATTCTATAGTAGCTGTATGCTGCCAGGAGGTAGTATGCCGCTAGACCTGTACATAAAAAGCAAAAACTTTATTTCTGTACTTTGATAACCTTTTACTAGACACTATCAATATTTATATATATGTTACAAAATGTAGAATATAACGTTTCTAGAATTGATACCTAACCTCTTCATCAGTTGCAAAGTTTATTAACTCATAAAAAAGAAATAAAAGAAGGCGATGAACTTCAAAGAGCTTTCTGTTATGTACTCTTAACACTTTCCTCGTCTTACTTTTTTCTATTCTGTTCTATATTATTAACACTTCCACCTGATGAAGGGGGTAGATTTCAATCCTCGAAACGTTTGTTATACCTTTTGTAACAGACAACGATGGTAAATGTCCGAGATCTTATTATTCTTTGAAATCTGTAGAACACAGGGTTGATCGCTAAACAAAAACTATTTGTAGATTCACATACACACTTTTTGCAAGTTTTATCAACAGACTTCATAGAATTATGCTACAAGCAAATATATTTACCGTAATTCAGAGCGAGAAACCCCACGAAGGTGAAGGTGTCTACACTTGATATTATGGAATGCTCCAAAATGAAGACGAGGAACAACTCAATAAGAGACGCGATGTGGATCACAGTTTCCAGTTTCACATACTCCAGTACGTAGAGACTCTTTCTCTGTTAGAAAAAAGTTATGTATTATCATACAAAACAAATAAATATAATATAACTCCAACATTTTGGCTCAGTAAAATGATTTATTGTATACATTATTATACATTTTAAACAAAGTGAACATATACCATTTTTGTTTATTTTTCTAACAGATGCTCCAATAAAGACCAATAAAACATTGAACGATTTTTGACAACCTACATTTTTGAAAGAACTTTTGTTTCTAAATAAACTAAATACGATTAATTTATATATTTTCATAAATGGTATATCTGGTAAGTCTAAATATATACTCGTATAATCCTGTACTGATGAACCGAATTCTCACCCTATAAACTCCATACAGCAGGAATGCAGCAGCGATGGTTTGAATGACGCTGCCTCCCAGAAATACGTACAGAACTGTAAATATTCAACGTTGTTATTAACTTACAACGAACCTCGTACACATTACATGATATAGGAGATGAATGACGTACATAGGAATTGTATTATAGTTTGCACAAATTTAAAAATAGTCATTTTGACATTTATCCTCTTGAGAAAGTTTGTACACGTATTAAACCATGCCTGGCTGAGAATTAGCCAAACCTATTACTAGGGGCTTGAAAATTTTCATTTCAGTATTACAGTTGGTCAGTTTTCCGCCGCACAACATTTAAAAAAAGAAGTGATTTATGAACTGGAAATGTTGCATGAAAGTCAATTTCAAAGGAACATCGAGTGTTATGTATGTTCATGTCATTAAATGACATTTAGCTGGGAACTATTGAACATTTTACAACTACATAATGCTTCCATTTCCTCACAAGGTTATAGATGACTGTCTGGATCGTCTTCATTGTACAAGTTCAATTTTATAAGGGTGAAATGTATGGTGAATAGATAAGAATTAGCATCATTGAAGCATATCAATCAGAAGGCTGACAAAATTTATATTCTGTTTGTCTGGGCATTTGATTTTTTCATCTTCTGATTGTTAGTTTGTCCGCACAGCATTTCAAGACTTAAATGACCTATAAACTTGTGCGAAGCCTGTTAAGTGACACGTGATCGCCTCAGCATTAAACACAACCGCTAATCTCGCTCTGCCACTTTTAGTTGAACATATGTTAGGTGAAGATGCCTGTCCTACGTATTAATTGTAAAATATGTAAAGACTTTTTGGAGATTTATGATAACTGGCACAATCAGAAAAAATAAATTATAGTCATGGTAGTCAAACAATAAAACTTTAATGGGTGAATTTTTAAATAATTCATTAAATAAGTGATTATTCTTACCTCTTAAAGTACTACCGAACAATGTAATTATGTTTTCATGAGGTCCTGTAGTATCTGCCATGACCACACTACTAAGAGCCAGGAGAGATACCAACTGCAACACGGAGAATCTACATCCACATTACAAAATAGAGAAAAACGCCCAAATGGAACTTTTGACCTCACAAGAGCTAAACCTTTCATACATAAAACTTCTTGCGACATGAGCATTTCTATGCGGTGACGTCTACAGAACCCTAGCATACTACATTTGCTTAGAGTGTAATCTTCTAGTAATTTCCTTTAGAATCTTCTAATAAGGAACACTTTACATGAACTGAATTTAAGAAATGGGTTATTTTTTTAATGGTGGAGTTTACTCCATTGTATCATTGTACTACTTTTTTTATTTTATGGTCAATTCCAAAGTAAAAAAATCTTAAAACTATTAGATTGGAGAAGAATGTTGTGTTATCGTAAGTTAGAACTGTATATACAGGTTTAAAATTGGAAGGAAATTCCTACAGGAAGGACGGCATTTCAGGTCTGAATCAATGATTAATCAAAGCCAGTTTAGTTTAGCAAACCGACATTGGCTCAGCCGTTTTCCTCGGCTCTATATTCAATTATTTCCTCAAGAATTTACAGGAAGAGAAGAACCATGCCTAAAAGATTGCTTGCTGAACTAATCAGAGAGCAAGGATGATTCATAATAATTTGAATACACCATAAAAGAACCAAATAGAACAGAGCTAACACTATTACCAAAACTTTTTTCAATGAATTAATTTTAATTTTTTTTATTAATAGTTATGGCTTAAAACTTTTTTTGAGTATTTTAATACAATTATGGTTAGAACAATTAAAGTTTATTTTACTAAAAACTTTATGTGCATGAAATGTTTAAAAAATGCTCACTTTTAATCCATATATACAATATTACAATTTACGGTTATAATTAATTATAAGTGCGAACGCCCACCATCTTAAAATTATGTGTGAATAACACTGAATAACGAGTTTATTATTTTATGTATAGTTATATCTTTAACCAATTTCTATCAATTACTGATTTGCTTGTTTTCGTATTTACTTGAATTGCCGATGAGTTATTGTATTCGTACAAATTTACTACGACATTTTCGTAAATAGAACAACTCTACGGTTCAGCTCTATAATGAGTAATATTTTAAATACAAATACACGTCAAACGATAACTGTTTTATAGATTTCGGAGTCATATCCAACTATATAAAAGCAGCGATGATTTTAAAATAACAACTCTGACTTCAGAAATTGTTTTCACTTTGGTCTATATTGATACTATCAGTATATATTATGCCAGATAAAAATTCCACAAACCAATAACATTTCAAATGTTGAAACTGGGATTGGCTTTGTGGTTTTGGTAGGTAATGTTGTGCAAACGGTTTTGGATTATTTCTGTCACAGTTGCAACAGGAAAAAATGTGTAAATTAACCGTGAATGAAATGTAGATTAACAGTCAAATGCCTATTTTATATACAAATTTAAGGATCCTAATTTTGAATCAAATAAACTATTTTAACTTTATTACATTTAACGTTTTTTTCAGATATTTAACAATGTAAATTTGTTAATGAGTAGTCAAATTTGAAATACTAGCACATGATAGCAAGTGTACCCACAGAATAATAACTTAAGTGTAATACTTACTGCTTGTGACCAACCCAACAACAACATCCCAGATCTCAAGCTAAAACAGCAACAGCAGAATCGTATTAGCGCCATGTCATCAGTTGTAATCGTATACTGAAAAATAAAAAAGAGAGCATTATAATGCATAATAAACCTGCCTAATAAAAATATAATACAACTTGAAACATTTAGGTTCCATGGACATAATACTATCTATACAATATTCTATCGTATCATGTCATGTGATAAAGTAGTCCCCAAAATAATAGTCGTATGGTGGCATTGGGTATCGGAAATTCTCCTCCGCCACCATAAAACCTACACACGACTTTTTCCAGTTTGGGAAAAGACCAAGTGGGAAATATTCATCCAGGGATTGGTTTTTATGAAAAATACCAATAGACTAACAAATGCATTTGATTTCTTTAAATTCTTTCCATCCACGTGTAAATCTAGAATTCTACTGCATTCATAGTCATTTGATAACGAGGGAAGTACTGACGGCAACGATATGGCAACATCGCCTCGACTGTCATCGGATTGCTTTTGTGCTGATTACTATATTGTAAATCTAGAGAGAGATGACTTATCGCTAAATGCTAGCTGAGCAAGTGACGTGTGCAGCTCGTCCGTGTCAGATAACAATGTCAAGGTCGCACGCTATTAACGCGTCAACCTAATTAACAGCGTTAACCTAATCCAACAGTGATGTCATAACTTCATGTGACTGGTCAGTTGTATAGGAATCCATACGTCCATTTTGTATTAGTTAATGTAACTACTGTATAGTATATAAATGAGGAAAATTTTAAAAGTTAAATTACAAACTAGATCATGGAAATAACTTGAAGCAGCTTAGTATTACAGTATCACCTGTGCAAGTGTGACTTGTGTTTGTGAGCTGAACTTCTCGTGCTCGTGACTTGTGCTTGTGACTTGCATCCTGTGAACTGACAACGCCTGGACTGGACTCCGAGCAGCTCTGGTATGATTTGTGTATTTTAACCTAGATTGTAGTTATGTGTTAGGTTAGTTGTTCACCTGAGGAAGAGATCAGATTGCAGATCTCGAAACGTGGTGTTATACATATTGTAACACATAACGGTGGCTAATTTCCGAAACCCTATTATCATTTCAAACCTTCCATAGTCAAAACAAACTTTAAACAAATAATAAAAGAAACCGTTCTTCCTATCCGTAAAAACAACCTGAAATAATAACTTAGGCATTTATTCTGTCTTTTTTTCCTTCTCTTTTAAGCTTCAGCTGTAAGCTATGCTGGCTTCGATGTACACTGATATTTATTTTATTACACTGGTATTTATTTTTGCAAAGTACTGATATTTATTTTATTACACTGGTATTTATTTTGCAAAGTACTTTATCAATCGTGTTTATGCCTGCTTGGACCTCCCCGGGATTTGAACCCGTGATCTCTCAGTTAGAGAGCCGAGACTATATCCATTAGCCTACGGAAGAGGACATTCTGTCTTTAACATTCCATGATTATAAAATTTATTTTGAAAGAAAAAAAATTAATTATATCTGAAAAATCTGTACAAATGGGAAAAATAATTTACATGATAGCGTATGAATTATATTCATGCATACAGTATAAATACAGAGGAATAATCAATGATTAATGTATACATGTGAATTGTTTTCTGAATTCACAACAGCTTTCCATATACTCATTCCTGAAATTTTATTGAATGTATTTAATGGGCACTAAATAAGGTCTTATAAGTCAACGAGTTCTAAATAAATAATTATAATGAAAATGAAATACGATGTGCCTAAAGGAACACTTTCAAGACAATTATTATTGGTAATCTACAAAGTTATTATGTAAAGAAACATTCAAGAATTTATTACGTATTAGATTAGCTTTGTCTCATAAGCTGGTCAGGATAGTATTCGAAGAGTGAGCAAAGTCCTCAACAAAATACTGAATACGCTGTGACACAGTCACAGCTGGAAAATGCAGTTATTAGTATCTGAAGAGACGAGACAACATCGAAACAGCTTCATTATACAAAATATCTCACACTTTTGTTCAGCAAAGCTTGTACAACTGCCTAGAGCACAATGGTATATGGACAAAAAAAAATTGCTTTAGGCTACACCATTATTCTGATTAATATATCCAAAACTTAATAGAAAGGAAACTTTAACTATATACAGCCTACAATTTGGTCATGTCATCTGTAAGTAGCCAACTATTTATTAAAAACTATAAAATTCCATGTTTTTTTAAAAATGCTTTCAGTGGAAAGAGGAAACCATAACACACTTAATTTTTGGATTCTCCTAGTACAATTGTGTCAGGGATCAATGTTTATATATACTTAATGAAACCGAATCTCTTTCGGATGAGGACTTTTCCCTCAATTTCCTTTTTCAACAGTTCCAAATATTATCTATAACACTCTACTGTTAGCGTTGTTCCTTTTTCAAGTAATCAGAGTAGATGATTCCGCGAGCATCCCAAAACACCGCGGCCATAACGTTACTGCCCATCTTGACCGTCTTCGCCATTTCTTTTTCATTCGCCCGTTTTCGTTCAATAATCCATTCTTTGAGTGTTCTTTTGTTTCTGGAGTATAGTGATGTATCCATGTTTCATCAACAGTTATATATCGACGCATAGATTCATCATGACTACAACGGAAAGCGTTAAAAGAGCCGACTTTAGGATGTATTTATCCCCTACTATGCACTCTTTATGCCAAGAATTTTCCACACCCAACTTTTTTGTGCAAAATTGAAACCACTGAATATTGCGATAAGCCTGTCTCCTCAAGTACTTCGCGCACTTTGAATTGTCGATAACTTTAAAAAATATTCTAGAATTTTTCAACCATTTCGGGGTAAACACAACCACAGGGCATCCAGATCTGCATTGATATTTTGTATATATTACACACCGCTTACACTCATTCACCCAATTGTCAGTTACAGCACAGGATCATATTTGTCATGAAGTTGGTCCAAATCATCTTTGATTTATTTTGGCGTAAATCATGTCAAATTAAAGTGTTTATTACTATTTAAAACTCCCTTGTATCCATTTTCATAGACAAATTAGAGTTGTTAACTTCAATAGATAACAACAATTAAAGTATGTGATGGATACATCTGAAAACTTAACAAAACCTAGATTGGAGAGCTAAATAATGATAAAAATTTACTTTTGATAATATGATCGCCACCTTGTAGATTTTCTAAGTACTTATTGAACCACCCTCATGTTATGCTGAAAGCTACTAACAAATATTTAGTATTTCTTTCTATATTTATAACTGTTGGTGTTAGTATCTTTTAACATGTAATTTATCCTTGTTAAAATTCTAGTACGATTAGTTTCTTACACTTATTTTTGATCGATAACTATATTTTTGAACAATGGATAAAGTTTTTACTAAGAAAGTTTATAACGATTTAGAAACATGCTACTACGGTGATTTTTAGTCTCTGGGGGAGTAGCTAAATTCCAAGAATCAATTAATTTGCAGGCAGGTACTTTTTTATGCCTATTTGTAATTAGTATACAATGAACATTTTACCCCCTGTGAACTCATCCTTAGGAGGTACTAAATCCAACGTTACTTTATTTGCTACAATTTGTAAAAGGTTTCTAATACTTGTGTTTTAATGTCTAGAAAACTAATATAAATATATTTACGCTCTCTTGGCATAAATAAGGTTACTTTAGTGGTGGGAGGGAGGTTTGGAAAACCCCACCAAAAGATATCACTAGGAGTGTGTATGTGTATCTACTTGCAATGGTTCCATTAAATTGAAGGTGTACAAATATACAAATGCGGAAGTGGTAGTTAAAATTCCGTGTTTATTATGCTAAAAAGATAGCAATATTTCAAAGTCATCATAATTTTACCAAACTGATTTAAACATCTTTTCATCTCTACAGTTTACTTATGAAAACTCGACATATAAACACGACACGGCTATTTCAATATTCCACAAAAATAAAAAATTTACAAAAATATGGAATATGTCAATAAAATTCTATATCTTATTTAGTGTATTGACATATAAAACATTGAAAATTTAAAAAATAAATTTTTTATATTTGAATTGCTCATAACGGTTGGTATTCGTGTCCCAAGAAGGGTGTCTTTTTGAGCCTAATCAATAAGGAATTTCGATCACCTTGACGGTATTTACATATTGTAGATTTTAATTTTAAATATGGTAATGTTATTCCTATTCACCTCCTCATGTAGTTTAAAGGGTTTCATAGCCCACTAAAGTTGTAGAGAAGACAGACTTTTGTTAGTTTTTTCAAAATAATTAATATTAAAACACGCGTTCTTGAAAAATTTGTTAAAACCTGAAAATTTAAAATAGGTCATTGTAACCTTCGAAGAAAAAGTTGGGGGTAGAATGTGTGTACTATTTATCAACGTAATAGTTACTATTAGACATAGGAAAATATCTATACGATTTTTAAGCCTAAGAATGATCACTTTGCGGGAAGAATGATAAAAGCTTCGTCAAGGAATGCATGAACAAAATTATACATAAACAATTCTTGTATCAAAATATAAAACTGCACCACTTTAAATAAGTTTTGGTGATTACAGAATTATTCGTAATGTTAACGTCAATGCATCAATACATGTTAACTAAGTTGCTTACCTATTATGATATCCACTTATAGACGTATGGGTAAAGATATATACTTACCGGAAAAATTTTTATGAACTGTAATCCAAACGCTACAGTCGTCCATTTAGGCCAAACTCGAAGTTACCACAGCATCATAATAACTGTACTGTAAATATAACAGTGGTGTTAGCACAAGTCTCTTGCCACACAAAACATTTTCACTCAACTGTTCCATTGACACTGAACACAGGCCAAATAAAAATAGCATTGTAATTATAATCAGCTGATACAGAGTTAGCCCACGCTGTAATAGATACGGCTGCTGTATATCTACTGATAGTGGTATCTAATATGGTGCTCCAGAGATTGGCAGTTAACTAGCATCCGATTTTTATGTTGCTAAGGGCTTTTCCAATTGAAGCTGCTGTACACGTTCAATGAGAGATTCTCTTTAATTTATTGTACTAGTTTAATCATTCCACATTACTTTGTACTAATTCAGTACGAACTCTTGAGATTTGGGCTTATAAAAGTTATTGGTAAATTAATAACTATTTATTTGTTTGCCAAGGTTTCTTAACTGCGTAACAGGTCATACTGAAAATTAAAAGTGAAAGTAAGAACTTTTCAAGTTCTGGACGTATTTTAAAGTGTTTATTTGGTGTACACTATGAAATAGCCAATTAAAAGGCGGCTATAATAGTTTAAATTAAGTTTGAAAAAAACTAAACTAATATGTTAAAGTGATGTGCTAAATTGTTAAAAAAATCCGTTTAGAATACAATATTAATAATTGTTAACAACATAAATGTTTGTTTATTAAATAACAATTACATCTGTGTTACAGGATTTTAAAAACAAAATTTAGCATAATCGCAAACGAAGAAACAAAACCTATTTAGTATCATGAAATAAATATTATTAAAGCAAGTATTATAACGATATCAGTATAATATTCAATTAATAAGGGAAGGTTCTTTGGCTTGACGATAAATACAATTTTAGCACAGTAGAGTCATGACATCAACGCTTTAAAATACCCAACTGGAAGTTGATAATGTTCTAAACTTTTTGATTTGAATAATGAAATTTTCATACTTGAGAAAACGTTAAATTTCACTAAATTAAGCTGTGTTTTTATAAATGTATAAAATAAATGTTTTTGATTCGGTCAATGTACAATTATATATGAGAAGTTAGGGCCACATACAATGTGTGCAAGACTTACTTTACTGAGGTTGTTTGTAACGTTTCTAGTCCATATCTCATTTCATTAGGCGACATGTATTACCTCATCGCATGTTAAAATGTCATAAAATTTAGGTCAGTTTGGTTACAAATATTTTTTAATTTTGCGATTCCCTTCTGCCCTTTTGCCCTTGTTGCCCACAGGATAAATTTAAAAATTTCAATTATGAAAATACCACGGAATGACATACACTATCTTCAAATGTGATGTCGTCTACATATAGAAATAAGTTTCATGTACAATTCAAGTCTATAAGTAAGTTGTTTTTCAAAATATTGTGCGGACAGGAATTAAATTGTATAATCCCCACGAATAATAGGCTTTGCTTAACTCAGCCAAATAAATTATATGAGGTCTAAATTATAATACAAAAATGACATAATGGTTTTGCATTTATGAAGTTCAGACATAAGCCCTCCAAGGAAAATGATTTTAAGGATTGATCTTATGAAATCAAACTGAAACACATTTAAATCGATTTTGATATAATTTATCGTAATTTTTTAGCTATACTAACTAATAGGTTGCATTTATATATATATATATATATAATATATATATTTATATATATAAATATATATATGATGTTGATGTTTTGTTTATTCTGTTCTTATAGCCCTATTTATATTTTTTTAATTTCCAGAAGACGGCTTAAGCCGAAATATAGGAAACTGAGTTTAATACATATGAAGAAAATCTTATTGAAGATTAATATTTATATACAGGGTTGAGGTTTTAAGTCCCTTCCCCCCAATTTTTTTAAAACCCGTTATAAAGTTAGGAGGTTTAAACCTCCGTACGAGCATATTCGTTAGACCTATATATTCTTGTTTTTTCATGGGGTTCATTGGGACTCTCCACCTCCAATGGGGGACGGTCCACGAGGTAGTCAGCACGAGATTCTTAAATTGTAAAGCATAGGTTGATATGCACATCAAATTAAAAGGACTCTGTAAGTAGAATACAATGCCCGCAAACCGGACCTCAAAAGTTTAATCCTAATGAAAAAATTACAGCAGAGTGGTTTTAAAATTGTACACAAATAGTAATGTGCTAATTATCTGCGTTTTAATCGCGCAACTTTTAAAAGTTCGTTTCCAAACAAATTTTTCTATTGTCTGTTTTATTACTTTTAAACAGAAACTTTAATTTTGTTGTGTTTAATGATTTTAAGGGATCCACTGGGAATGTCCGGAGGGATCTAGGTGTTAACTAAAGGATTTAATAAGGAAGTCGATATGTGTTTGTGAGTCGCCTTGTAAGTATTTTAATTTAAAAGAATTGTTGTCTTACACATGGTTTTAGACCCATTTATTTTTTATTTTCAACAGCAGATTCCGGTTCTAATATTGGTACGATTCCGATACTAGTAGGTTCGTTAACTTACCCTTTTATTGTAGTAGCATTGCTCAAAACTGATTTGACCTTGTTTTACTTCCTGACAGTTAGTACAGTGTGGTTAACAAATTCACTCGCCTACCTTACACGGGTTAGGATTTCTGGAGTTACTTTCCTGCAAGGCCTCAGTAATTATGTTCCGAAGAATATCTTCCACACATGCGATGTGGTGTACAATAAATCACAGACCTTCAAGTGTTCCCCACAAAAAAAATCCATTGGGTTCAAGTCAGGGGACCGTGCCGGCCATTCTAATTGCCCCGCCGTCCGTCCCTATCCAACTATCTCACGATAATGTTACTTTAATGGTAACCACGAACATTAACATCGTAGTGTGGAGGAGCCCGCGCCCCGCTGGTGAACACTTACTTATTCTCGATATAAACTCCCCACCATTAGTGCGAATTGTATTTTTCATTAATGGATGAAATATTATTTTGGAAAGCTATATGTAAAATAATTTAACTTTCTCCATTTGAATTTCCGTCAATAAACAGTGTCCAATCACGTGGTTACCAAAGAGAACCTGCCAAACATTTTACTTTACTGGGGATACTGGGTATGATGTTCTCTGTGAACATGGGGTTTTAGAGTTTATCCCAGTATCTGCAGTTGTGTCTATTTCACTAAACCATTTACGTCAAATGTACTCTCTTTCACTTAAAGGCAGGATTATTTATTTACAGGTTAGTTGATTTGCTATAATTAGTTCTATCCATAGTTTCACAGAACTGCAATCTTTCAGCTCCGGTGGTCATTCTTACATTTAATGCGTGTTGTAGCATAAATTTTGTAAGGATGAAATTTAGTGATTCTTCAGGGTAGTTATTGCTTTGCGTTTGTGATACCCCTATTTGTCCTGCTATTTGTCTCGAAGAGGTTTGAGGATTTATCCACAACTGTAACAAAGAACCTCAAAAATTAACTTCATTTCTGACAATAGGAGGTCGGCCCTTGAAACGTTTTTTGGCCATCAGGTAACGCTTACCAGTCTCTCTCAATATTTTGTTATTAACTGCCCTTATATAGGTTTCTCAGCTAACATGGTTCCTTTTCTGGATGGGTTTTTCAGTAAATCTGTCTCATTTGTATGCGTGGTTAATTATTCCCAGAAGCGCCAAAAATAAACACCAATGGTCAAACTTTTTCTTGAAAGAGTGCGACATCTTGTTTTCTAACTTTTAACTGCAGGCTAAAAATAACAAAGGTCAGTAGCCACACCGCAACTAACAAGGTCAGATACTTATATGGCACAAGTAACTGAAATGCAAAACATAACAAGTTCTCTTGGGAATAACCAGATAACAAACAACTTTCACTTTTACAACGACACAGGTGACTATGTCCTAGATTTACATTTAAAAAAATGCAGACCACAGATTCTGTACAAAAAATTAATTATTAACATAATTGCGAATTATCCTCCTTTTTTAATTCAGATTGTAAGCACCGTTTCCAGCGTTAAAAGGGCAATGTTAAAACGACACAACACATGACCGACGAATTCTTATTAAATAAATCCTTTTGTTAACTCCTAGATCTCAGGACTTCCGCAGTGAATCCCTTAATAATTCATTTACACACAACAAAATAAAGGTTTCTTTTAAAGAATAAACAGCAATAGAAAAAATTGTTTTGAAATGAACTTTTAAAAAGATTTGCGCGGATAAAACGCAGAATAATAGCACATTACTATTTTTTGTACATTTAACATCCCTTTAAATTTTCATTAGGATTAACCTTTTGCGGCTCCGGTTTGGCGGCATTGTATTCTTACTTACAGAGTCCTTTTCATTTGATGTTGGCATATCAAACCTATGCTTACATTTAAAGAATCTCGGGCTTACTTCCTCGTGGGACCGTTCCCCCATTGCGAGGTGGAGAGTCAATGAACCCATGAAAAAAACAAGATATTTAGGTTCTAGACGAAATATGTACGGAGTTAAACCTCCTAACTTATACGGCTTAAAAAAAAATGGGGGGAAAGGGTACTTACAAAACTTACCCTGTACATATATATATATATTTATATATATATATATATATATTTATATATATTTATATATTATATGTGTGTGTGTGTGTGTGTGTGTTGGTGTGTGTGGTGTGGTGTGTGTGTGTGTGTATGTTTTGATGATATACTATAATATATATATATCTATAATATGATAAATTATTTGTGTGTGGTGTGGTGGGTTTCTAACATTATTACATTTGTTAAAATGTATATAATTAACTTACAATTGCAATTTATACAACATTCCGAAGACATGCTTTACAAAACTGCAGGAATTAATTCCTTGATTAAAATAGCAGTTAAATCTGAGAGACTCATAACAATAGTTAAATTAGTTCCACGTTTTCAATTTGAAATTAGGTGTGCGCGTTATGGAATCATTATAATCTTAGGAGACTTTTTGCAAGATTGGTGTCTTGTTTGTCCTAACCCAGGAATATATGAAAGCCAATGTTGTGTGTTATGGAGATTGAGGATTTGTAAGCAGTTTTCGAGTCTATAGATTCAGTTAATGTTCGAAGATATCGTACGGACAGTCAGACACACGTACGGACTGAAAATACAATTTTACCAACAGCCTAAGTAGTCCGGCTTCGCCAACGTTCAGCCAATTAGTGAGGGCCAATTTGGATTTTAGTTCAAATTACTTTTATTTCTCGTGGTGCTCAAGATAGTTCGATTCCTTTAGAATTAATTAAATAGGAGTTATAAACGAGCTAAACAATTAAACACCAGTATTAATACCATTACTTAGCACAATATCAATACATACAATATTATCCATTACATTACCATTGATATCATTGAACAATTAAACCATTGAACCATTATACTGCCAATACACTACGTACTAGTCCGCTATAATCAATTTCTGGGGACAACTGTAACGGCCTATTAATTACATTAGCTCTCGGAAGTAAGACAATATATCACCTAATACAGTAACTTTGCTATCCAGCCGGGCTTCTTTTGTATTTGGAGTAATTTCTTAGCCGCGAAGAGTTATGGCCGCTCCATTTGGACGTTTCCTTTGCTTTCACAAGGGATTTTACTGCAAAGACGTAAACCTTTCTGCATAAAGACTTTTATGAGCAGGATGAAGCCGGTGTGCAATTTTCAAGACTAGCTAAGTTAATGACGTAACTAAGGTTACTTATTATTCAGAAACTTTTCAAAGTAAAGTGAGAGTGACAGCTAAAACATTCTTTATTAGTTTGGACGTAGCATTAACCGCACTAAATAAGACTGTTTAGTATTTAAAATTGTCGTTTTTACCAACAGTACTTTAATACAATGGTTTTCGTGTAAAATGCTGATACAGGAATTATTATTTTTAATATCGTATTGTAAATGTACCCTTTTATTGATAGAACATTTTTATAATTGTGAACAATTCTTTTTAAGAAAAATAAGATTTGTTATAAAAGTGCTACAAAACAATGAACTATCCTAGAGAGTGAAATATTTAACTACTTTGTTAATTACGTATATCATCAACTAGAAAACAGACTTTTTCCGACATTTGCCACCGTTCAGTGATAAAATACAATCGGTAACACTAAGTTACGAAATCTCCAATCTGATCTCTTCCTCAGATGAATTACTAAAATAATGTAGATTAATCTAAACATACCAGAGCGTGGTGAGATGTATAGGTCAGAAACAATAACAGCCTTGTTTTGTGTCTATTCCGTGCATAGTAACTCTAAAACATGATAGAGATGTAGCCTTGAAAAGTGTTTTATAAATATGTGTATCACAATATAAATAAACCTTTTAACACTTTTTTTGTAAACTTTTATTTTTGTTACGATGTACATTTCGAAATCTGTGATTTCATCTTCAGGTAACTGTGACGTATTCTTTACCTGAAGATGAAATCACAGATTTCGAAATGTACATCGTAACAAAAATAAAAGCTTACAAAAAAAGTGTTAAAAGGTTTATTTCTATTGTGTTATACATATCTAAAACATGAAGTTAATAAAAACTAAACACTAATTAATAAACCTTGATTGTAGTCATGCATTAGATTAGTCATTCACCTGAGGAATACATTAGATTGCAGACTTCGAAACGTAGTGTTACTGATTGTTTTGTATTACGGAGTGATGGCAAATGTCCGGAAAATACTGTTTACTTCACAATACTTTCCTCGTCAAAAACAAACTTCAAAAAAAGAATCCTCAACTGACACTGTTTCTACAGAAGAATTATAACTATATTATACTTGAATGGTAAATAATATTTAACTAGTTTTGGCAAGCATCCGTAAAGAATTTAATACACACTAGGTTTTTTCCAAGTATTTTTTACTTCTGTTTTTAAATCACTGGAAATGAACAGAATTTGTATACAAAAAAATCCTCTTTCCGACTAAAATACAAGAAATAGGAAGGTACAGTGATTCTCACCAAAACGCAATAGTTTTTATAAATTCCAAGGGAACTCTTTTTGAAGACATGCTTTAGAAATTAGTCGCTTTAGAATTTAAATTAGTCAATGGTTAGAAAAGTTAAACAACTAAGATAAAAATAACAGTAAGACGAGTAAAGCAAACAAAGTTGAATGAATTGAGGAATTATATCAAGTACTTATTTCAGAACACTAGATTTATAGTATTAGTAATATGCATGATCTCAATTTCAGACAGCCGAGTAACTTGATATCACAGTGATTTACACACGTGGTGATTAACCACAACGCGTAAGTTTATGTTGGTCAAACCTTTGTGTCTACTGTTTAACTGTTTTTGGTTTAGGGGTATTCCGTTTTGCTGCATATGCTATGAGCATTTTTTTCATTTGTAGGTCATTACAAATTTTTTTATTTCAACTTAGGCCCGCATGTTAGTTTAAATTCAGTGGTAAGAGAAGATAAGTTATTAAACACATTTGGAGATAAGCAAAAATGAGTCATTAGCCACAAGCAGGAAGGAACTATGACTGGTGGTTAACCAAAGTTAGAGGCAATATTTTGCAGGTGATAAAGTTTGTTAGTTTTTTATTCCTGTATAAAATAAAAATTAAGAACACCTTTATAAAGAATTTTTATTATATTACGTATCTCACCGTTCTAATAAATGCTAAAGAAACACAGCAGGTACATATTGGCCTAGTACGATTTAACTGAATTGCAATATTCAATCGAACATACTCGTATAAATCAAAGCCAGAGGTCACATTGCATAAGGCATTTCCTTTAGGTCTTAGTTACAGATAGTAAGGTTAAAAATTCTGAACGTTACCTAAGTATATTTTTAAAAAGAAATTTCCTTGTCTTGCTTTATTATCTCCCTTACTTATTATATTTTTTAATGTACATTTCTGTGAAAGCGGCAGAATAAGACAAAACATACGTGGCCAATTATATTAAAAATTACAATCATCTTCTTGTTGATGAGACGGTTTGGAACGTGAATTATGGGACGTAGTCATCGCATCATCAATATGATGAGAAAGGGAGAATTCCGCTTGCCATGGGAAGATTACTTAATCGTTCTCTTAAAAAACCTATTCAACTTGAACAATACATAACAAATTTGTGTTATCAGGGAACATGAAAACAATAACGTCACTTTACAGTACTTTTAACGCCTTTTAGTTTGTTCAATTTTAATTACAGTCTATAGAACAAAAAATAATGAACTTCCCAAATATTTTAAATGATTTATAATGCAAAATATTTTGACATAAAAAGACTTAAATAATACGGTGATTATTTTTAGAAATATTATGATTATAGAACAACAACATACACTAATGAGTATACAACATATATACGGAACATGTTCAGTTGGAAGTTAAGGTGTAAAATGTATCTTTCCTTTCTTAAAGCTTTTCAATGTAGAAAAATTCAATTATAATTTTAAGTCTCTTACAAGTTACAAACTCTAGTCACACAGGCCCTATAAAACTAGTTAAATTTAAAATGATGTTGTCTACATCAATTAGTAAATGCCATTTCATTTGAATTTATCTGGAGCAATCATGGAGATTTATTATTGTACTATTAACCTTACTTATACAGTGTAAATTGATCTACACCAAGACTATATATATATATATATATATATATATATATATAAGTTATGTATATACATACACAGTGACATTACCTGTAGATGTGTCTAGGTGATTGTCACTGTTCAAGGACATGTGTGAATATGAATGACAGTTCAGTAAACACGGTCCCCAGACACAAGCAGGTGTTTGCATACATAACATCAGACAGTACCATGCTGCTATTAGGATTGTTATCTTTGTTACTGATAAGAGCTGCTTCCGCCACGTTTGACTTAAATCCAGGTAATCATAAATATCATAATAAATAGAAATTATTGTATAGTTTTTTTTTTAGTTTTTACTGCTTCTATATTTAGGAAAGCATTCTAAAACCAATTTATTGTTGTTTACAGAGAATATGTTGAGTTTATTTACTTTATAACAAAACCTACCTAAAATAATAGACCAGAACCTACCATCTCAACATTAAGAATAAAATTAAAGATGTTTTAAAACCATTTAAGATTAAGTGAAAACTTTTAGGTCCTAGAATACTTTAAATAACGTATATTAGTGCATACTGGTAACCAACACTGTAAGTAAAGACGACTATTACTCGTTATGTTTGTTTTATGTTACAACGTAACGTTTACAAAAATAAAGATATCCCTAGTACCAACGGAGGGGGCAATTTGCTTATACAATTGATTTATGTTAATTATCTTGGCACACTTATAACAGGGCGTAGATCTTAACTCAGAGTCAGTGTAGCTTATAATGAGTAATGGATAAGTTCTTCAAAGAATTCTTAATACTTTAAAATAAAATAATATAACCGTATGATTTCTTTTTATATTTATACTAATGTAAGATCACAAAAATTCACATATCATCATAGATAACATTGAAATCAAGGACGTAGCTAACAAAGGGTGTTCAAGGGGTCCAGATCCCGAAATTTCTAATTGTTTCAATTATAATTTTAGTCAACAATTATTAATACTATTTAAATAATTCATTATTACTGAAACCCACTGCTGACAGATCGTTCTCAACAATGAAACGGGTCAAGGTCCACTACGGGAAAAATATCGGTTGTCTGGATCCCACATAATTTTTTCCTGGCTACGTTCTTGACTAAAATCAATGCTGTTTCATGTTTTATTGGAAAATCTTTTCGTAAGTACTAACCCCATATATAATGGTGCCTATCGAAAATAAGTCCTTAATTTGAACAAAACTTGATTGTAGTTCTACTTACTTTACTGAAATATTATTAATTAATGGTATTTTATAGTTAAAAGGGAGCCACCAAGTCCATGCACGCAACGGCTATTATGGTTAGATAAATTTATTGTAAATATTGTTGAATATTTTTTGTCTTCACTTTGAGGTAGTTGTCAAGGTCGGGGAAGTAATTTATGACCGGCGGCGGCGTGCACCGAGGAGTTCAAGGTCAAGGTCATTACCCAGCGCGCATACGCCATCTGTGCTCTAAATGGATAGCCCCGTTTAACCAGAAAGTACCATAACTTAAAATTTGCTTCAGTTTATTAAGGCTATACAAAGTTGTGTGTATTATAATTATACAGATACTGAATTAATTGTGGTTTCTCTATAAAACTGTCAAATATTGTTTGTACAGTTGTTCTTCCTGAAAATTGAGCTGATGCCGGTTTCTTCAATTCTGAAATCGTGTTAATGCTAGGAATAACATATTTCAAATCAAAACAGGCTACATCTTATAGTAATAGCATAGCAAAGTAGGGGTTTAGTTTCAAAACCAGCTAGAGAACAAAGCTACTTTCAAACCCAGCTACATCCAACTGGTGCGCATGCGCATGCCCCCCAGAGATTGCCGTCTGGTACCCGCCATCTTCCTTGGATACTGCTGTGGATGTGCTTTGCCAATAGGTGAGTATATTATTATTTGTGAGCAAACTACTGAGCGTGCGGGATGAATTAAATAGTTTATTAGGTGTTTTGTAGGCTTATAGTAAGTATTTTTAATTAGACTAGTAACAATGGTGGTTAAGTGTGAACCAACAATTCGTTTACATCACCAACGCAAAAAGAACCACGACAGTCAGAGAACTGGAAATGTGCACAGATGAAAAAGCAAAGGTGGGTTGTTGAATATTTACTATGAAATAATTTTATCTTTTGAGGTTTGCAATCTGTTCAATATTGGTAAATCTTATTTATCTTTCGGTTAAATCATAGTTTAGTTGAAGACAAGTAGCAACAATTTCTTTTTGTAAAATTGCAATTAACTGAGTCCGTGTGGTTTCTATAATGCCAAGGTATAGATTAGTAGTATGTAGGCTAGTTGAAGTTAAACCTTTACGGTAGGCGGGATAACATTTTATTAATGGCGAGTTTTTTATTTTCAGATATTACGGTCCAGCCGTGTCCTCCAACTACTATAACCATGTAAACACGAAGAAAAAAGGGAAAAAGACTTATCGTTGTTCAGAAATCACAGCAAATGACCGAAAGATTTTTTACGAGAAGTTTTATGGACACTTCTGGTAAATCTAGTGAATTGAAACACAAAACAAGATTGATTTTATATTTAAAATACACGTAATCTGCAAAACCAAAACGAAAAAGACTTATAAACAATGAACAGAGGACAAAAGTCAATGGTTGTCCAATATTTTATTTATAAAAAATCTTTGCGTATGAAACTTCCAGTCTGTCAAAAAAGCTTTTATTGAAACTTTGTGTGTATCAAAAAATATAGAGTAAAGGGTGTGGTTAGAAGGCACTTTGAAACTGGACTTAAACCTAAAGAAAATAGAGGGGGGACCGTAAATTAAAGGCGTATGAAAAAAGGAAAAGAATCAGTTATCAAGTATTATTAAAAATTTTAAGGTTATATAGGAAAACCACTATTGCCGAAGTAAAACCGCCAATAGGGAATATCTACCAACAGAATTAAACATTAAGAAAATGTGGTAGGAAATGTACAACTCTGAGACTAAAGATGAAAAACCTTCAGGTAAAACAATCATATTTTTAGGTACATATTCAGGTCAAATTTTCAATATTGAATTTGGTTGTCCTAGGACCAATGAGTGGTTCGACCTGTATATCTTTTGCAGAGAGAATTAAAAAATGCTATCGACCCAACTGTGAAAAATGATATCATTTGTGTTCAGGCAAGGTGCCACAAACTCAAAGCTAAGTCTTTTTACTTACTCCTTAAAAGAAAAACGAAATGATTTGATTACCATATCCTTTTGACTGTCAAAAGAATCAGGTATTACCTAGAGTCCCAGATCAGAGTGTCTATTACAGCCGTCAACTGTATAAGTATAATCTTACTATTGTTGTCGGCGACTCCACAGCTAAACAGACCAAAGATAATGGTTTTTATATACATTATGATGAGTCAGGACACAATAAAGGGATCAAACGAAATAAGATCGGCTAGTTTAAGATTTTCTCAACACGTTTGACTTCCCTAATTCGGTGCATGTCCTCACCGTCTTGTGTCTGACGGAATGTGGAGGACAAAATAAAAATTCTACCATGATGTCAATGCTGAGTTACTGGCTGTATAATAATTCTCCTGCAAGTCTTCAACGTCTTGAATATGTTTTCCCAGTAGTGGGACATACCTTTTTTTTTTTTCTGCCACCGCGACAGAGTGTTTGCTCGTATAGAAAAAGAAATAAAAAAGACAAACATCATAATTACACCAGAGGAATAATATACAAAAATATTTTCTGAATTCGGCACAACACGATCGTTAGTTTGGAAAAGTGTATGATTGAAAACAAAGGTTGTTCTGATGTAATCATGCCAACTAGATCTTGGCACTTCAAATTTAACTTAAGTAAGCGGTTTTATTTTTAAAAAAAGTTGCAAAGAAGATAAAATAAAATTGTTGTTAAAGGAGAAGCTCACTATCGTACTGATTTGGGAAAGTACAAAAGTGTTTTGCCAGAAAAGTTGGAAAGTAAGTAGAATGCCTCTTCCTTGCTTAATTCAAACAGTGCAATTTTGCAGTTTCAGCTTAAAACTAAGGGAAGTTGGAAACCTGCTAGAAAAACATATTGGCAGTGATTGGAAAAGAGTTTTGGCTCCCCTAAATATTATAAAAGATTAGTAGAGTTTGAAAAAAGAAGAAAAATAACCAGAGGGGTGAAATCCTGACAGAAGAAATGGTCTAAATTATCAAGAAGTAACTGATCTAGTAGTTTAGAGGAAATTGTACTTAGAACTGTTAGACAGTTACTTTTTGGTTGTATGAACTTATTCTCTGGTATCTATATAATTTATTGTATTTATTGTAATTAATTATCTGTTTCATTTATGTGTATACAAATTTAAATACAGAGAAACTGCAAAATCACTGAATATTTTTTTTTACCTGCTGTAATCCAAAATATTAGATGCAAAACCAGTTACATCCACTGATTATAGATGCAAAATGGGCTACATCCATTTTTATTTTTTTTTTACTTGGATTGATAATTATTAATAATAACAATAATAGTATGACATTACAGTACCAGACATTAACTTCATCCCTGGGGAAAATAATAGTTTTATTTTTAAACGGCTAACAAAATATCCGTTTTTTTTTTCATTTCCTGAAAAAAAAAAAAAAAAAAAAAACAGTTTTTGTGGATGTAGATAGTTATGAAACTACACGACTCAAATATATTGTTTTACAGTTGTTCTTCCTTTGTTGCACTTGTTTGGACAGAGGCCAGCCAATAACTGTGGCCCCTGTCGCCCCCCAGAGATTGCCGTCTAGTCCCCGCCATCTTCCTTGGATACTGCTGTGGATGTGCTTTGCCAATAGGTAACTGTTTTATTCATATTATAAAATACCTATAGTTATATTGTTATTATGGATAAACGTAATAGTAATGATAATAATAAATACTGTTTATAATATAATCTGCTTTAGTAATTACGTAAGGCACAAATGCATAAAAAACTGAATCATCACAGCACAGCATGGGCGTATATATAACGGGGTTTCAGGGGGCAATAAGCCCCCTCCCGAACGTTTGAAAAATATACATTAAAATTGCATCCAGTTTGTTTTAAGCTAAAAAAAATAAAACTTTCCATAGGAAAGATTCCCAAGCCTCTAAATTTATAAGTATAAGGTAATTTATAATTTCTAAACTACCCACTGTATCACCCTCCCCCCCCCAAAAAAAAAAAAATTCTATATACGTCAACAGAGGGTCAAAGCCCCCGTAACGTAACAAAAGAGTTGTCACAGAGATGGACAAACCGAAGGACCCATTACTCTTTGAAACCTATCATTAAAATACCCAAAATCAATGGAGGTTTTCCTTGGATCAAGAGAAAACTTACGTACCGAGTGTAACATCCTTAGTGCTTTTAAATCAAGATTCATCGTTAAATGGACAAAGAACGATAAGATTTTAAGAAATAACTGTCAGGCTCTTAATAATGACAAGGTTTCGTAATGACTTCTACGTAAGCTTTAAATTTGTAAACATAATCATTATCCGTCTATGTATCAAACCGCTTTTCTCCCCTTATTATCACCCTCGCCCTACAGCACTAAACCCTATGTTCGCTTCACTCCTCCAATTGTCTTATCCTCCCTGTGTGTGTGTGTGTGTTGTTGTTTTTAAAGCATAATAATTACATATATGATTTAAATTTTGATCTAATTCCCACAATCATTGTTCCGTCAGATAACAGCAACATTAAAAATGTAATTCTTGTATGAAATTCTAGTTCTTGACCTTTTTGTGTAGTTATATTCTTTATTGTTATGATTTAAGGGGATTTGGCACTCAAAACGGCAAACAAGTTTACATGGAAAATAATTTGGTATGTTTTTTATGTTTTCAGAAAAAATGTTGGAAATGTACACTATAAAAGACTAGAAGTGATAAGAAAATGTTTTTTTAATAATTAGTAATTTTTGTGGGCCGACTAGTAGTTACATGTTCTTGTATTTTAAACACTTTGGGATTTTACTTGTTTGTAAAAAAATTGGATAATTGATAGTTTTAATGTTAAAACTGAAATAAAAGTACATATGTTCAAAATACTGGAAAGAAAAATGTTTCATTGAAACGCATGAATTTGTAAAGGGTATTAGCATCTTTCATTTGACACCAAATTATCAAATTAAATTGGATGACTTTTACTTAAATTTATAAAATAAAAAAACGGAAAATAAAAATATTTTACCTATGAAATAACTCGAAAACCTAAAAATTAACACGAAATACATAAAAATTAATACTAGGTCACACGTAACAAAAATAAAAATACAAAAGCTACCGCGTTCCGCAGCATTCCTAATTATTTTTTTCAACTCAATAACCACGAAACGGTATTTTTCAATATTTTCATTTCATGCATAATGAGATTATTGAGTAAATCTTTCACATTGTGGAATATTAATTTAAATTCTGTGTATGTAATAAATTTTAAATTAAAAAATGAGTTTTGCTTTGCCTTTTAATAACCTTTATTTGGTTTTACAGATCGAGTGCCAATATTGTGCCCTACAAGTCTAATATGTCCACCTTTGTCCTCTCGCCTGTGTGGGGACTACAACTATCTCATGGAGTGCTGTTGTTGATTGGTGTTCATAGGGTTTATTGTAGGTCAGTTTTTGGATCATTTGTATGATATATTGAGTTACTCTGAATAAAGGAAATTACATTTTGTTAATGATATCCAATAAATAAATATTGATATACCTAATTGATATTTTCAATTAATCTATTACTAATGTCAGTTTACGTATGGACTGTCCAAACGCCCCAAATATAATTATTACTGGGATAAGGGCAAGTCACTGATTGCAAAGTAAACATACATGATACGCGGTCTCATAACAATATGATAATGCATGTTGGCTTATACATAAATTATCTTACTACAACTAATATTATACAAGAGTAACATGGAAAATAGTATTAAATAACGAAGTAAAGCTACATACCACAGTAACCACAAACATTGTTAAGTAATATTGTTAACTCAGTTTACCACTTTAGAAATTGCAAAAGTTTGTCTTAGGGATGCTCAGTATTTTCTTTGGGAAGTTGAGTTGTTATGAATTTACATAGAAACTAAGATTTGCTATGTAAATATTTTAATGTTAAATAATTTTGTTGTTATCATAGTTACGGCACATTTTTACGAAGTTAATATAGAGTGTTAAATTAGACTGTTTCGTTATTAAAATTAGAAGTTTTGAAGTGTTACTAGATCATGTATTAACAGGTTTTATAATAGATGGATGCATCTTTTCTAGACTAACTGAAATATTACATGACTAAATGTAATAGATTTTTTCTGCGCTTTATTTCCTAGACTAAACAGCTCTGGAATATTTTACTAGCAACCTTAAGATATCGTAATTTTCTTGTATTAAGTTCATATTTAATAGTTGGTTTGTTGCAATTTAAGACTTACTGAACTTAAGTCCATAATAAATTTTTATATTAATAAATCAATTTATTAACTTTCTAACTCTACAATAAATATTAGAAAAATCAGGGAACGTTATTAAAGATAAAATAATTTATTTACTTCAAGAAAGTGTTAAAGTAGTTTCAGTTTGATTCATTAATAGCAAACCTTATAAATACTTCCCTTGGACATACTTTCATAGAACGTCATCAGAACCTCCCTTTCTATTTGTCACTACAAATTTGATTGAGAAAAAAAACTAGTTGAAGTGACATAATTTAATAACGAATTCAATTGACTTATATTTTAGTACAAACATCAAAGTCAAATTTTAAAGATTTAACTTAGCCTGATTGAGTATTTATTGAAAATTGCGTTACTGTACTTGTAAGGGTTTGACCATAAAAGATAACCTTTTTATAGTAAAACCTTACTCTAAAACATTAATTGTCGTAGGTGATGATACGAGTAGGTGTTTAGTTTGATGTTAGGTGTTGTGCGTGTATTTATTTCCGGCGGTCTAACCATTTAAGGCAATAAAAAACATGACACATACTAAAATGACCACTAAGGCAGTATACTTATTGCATATATTATTATAAGTAATTATTGTATTTTTCACATGTTCATCTTTATGAATGGTAATTTTTCAAATTTTCTTTCATTGTTTATTGTACTAGTCTTTAATTATTTGTTTATGTTCTTCATGTACAATGTTATCGTTCCAAAACATGACTCTTTTTACACTGTATCTTTTTGCAGGAGTTTAGTTAACTGTTCTCAAAACGTTTAAATATGTCATTGTAACATATGACGTTGGATTATGTCCGTATCCTCTTATTCTTTCCATTCTTCCATTTTCGCTAGAATATTTAAATGCAATACTCCACAAAAATGAAAGTGGAAACATTTCTATTAGCAAACTAAGCGAACAATATAATTTATACCACACCCTGCAAATGTGTGTAAGTAGTGTTAGCGATTAAGTTAAAATGTAAAGGACAAAGTATATATATATTATTTATATTATATATATATATATATATATTTATATATATATATTTATATATATATATATATATATATATATAATATATATATATATATATATATATATATGAGAGAGAGAGAGAGAGAGAGAGAGAGAGAGAGAGAGAGAGAGAGCAGTTCATTATAATAGTGACTAAGAAATCATAATAATTACTCAGTTGCGTACTTTTTAAGTAAAAATATTAATCACACATTAGCCAAAAATTAATATATAAATACATCCGCTGTAGTTTAATACAAGGCAGGAGTACCTTTCTCCATGTAAGGTTGCATGCAAAACATAAGTTTATAGTTAATTTCACTCTAAAATATCCTGCGGCCCATAGACAGACAGTCAGTCATACAGAACAGAAACTTCTTCATCACAACTGCAGAGAAATTGTGCTAGCTCACTGAGTGATAAGGCTTTAATAACGCTCACTTAACTTTTACAGTTGGACATGCTTCATGGAATTCATTCATGTCTATGCAGAAAAGAAGTTTCATGTAATATTTAGTGTCTACAGATTAAATCTTTCGCGATATATCTTGCCTCATGACACATTCAAAATTCTGTCAATTAAAATTTAGGTTTCATATTAGTTTTTAATAGTAACAGTTTACACACTAAATCACTACAAGATGATTTTCTATATGTTAGGTAAGTTAGGCCATATATTTTTTAATATTTTACCGTTAAAACCTCACGTTTTCGTACTCAGTTTTATTTTAAATATACCTATA
Source organism: Homalodisca vitripennis (assembly GCF_021130785.1). Taxonomy (NCBI): domain Eukaryota; kingdom Metazoa; phylum Arthropoda; class Insecta; order Hemiptera; family Cicadellidae; genus Homalodisca; species Homalodisca vitripennis. The sequence continues at coordinate 20,031,158 of NC_060212.1, forward strand.
AAAACTATACAAAATATTCGCTAATGCTCAGCCAAATTCCAGAAAGTGACATGTAGCGTCATCGCAATCATTTTTGCCTATATAGAAACGAATAATCATGCAAATGTTTTTTCTAGGGATTAGTTCGTTTGAAAGATATCGTGGTTATAGACAGACAGGAGTGGCATTTTTTCAGCCCCTTGAGTGGCAACCTTCGATAACGCTCATAAATATACTAAAATCACAGCAATCATTCAGTGCTTATCTTAAATAAACTATTTCGTGTCTAAAACTGTTTCAAAGTTACATTAATGTAATTGAAGAAAAATCAGGTTCAATACATTTAGAGCTCTATCTATCTATTGATTACCAAGAAAAGATAAGTATCCACATTATTACATAAATTAAGCAGACTATGCATCTCCAAATTCTTAATTTTGAGTTTTATGGTTAGACAAAGAAATATACATTTGTACCGTTTTACGAGCACATGAGGGGTTTTAGCTTTGAAATTTAAAATAAACTTCTGTTTAGGTTTAAAAATAAAAGTAAATCTTCTGAAATAATTAAAGTTGAAACTAAAATAAAACTTCTTCTTAAAAATAATTACTGGAATTAAAATTAAAATAAAAACTTCTTAATGACTTTTAAATTCAAACTTGTAATATATTCGTCACTCCAAAAATGTACAAAGTTCTTACAGCTTTTTATTCAATTTTCAAAATTCAAAACATTCACACTCTAATCTGATCTGGCAATTCTTCAATTTAATTTATCTTCAAAATTCAATTATAGTTGTTACTTATTTTCTTTATTTTACTTTAAAAGTATTCTTCAGTGTTAGAGATTTAAAAATCAAAATTTCTTCAGTGTTACAGATTTAAAATAAAAAAATTCTTCAGTGTTAGAGATTTAATAAATCAAAAAATTCTTCAGTGTTAGAGATTTAATAAATTAAAAAATTGCTGAAAGCATCTGTTACAACCACAAAACTCTTTTAGTATTTTTGCATACAATCTTTTATACATGTGCTCACAACACCAACAAGTTTTATATTGCACAGATCAAAAGGAGAAGTTCATAAATTCCTATTAAATTTAATTTGTACAATATTTCTTTCCCAAAATTATTCCAAAATAACTAAGAATGAATATTGACTGGACTCCAGTTAAAAGGTTCACTTACCCGCAGGTTCGATGACAATTAGCAAAAGGATTTACTCTAAGCACTATTTACTCTACTCGTTACAATCACTTCCGATGAACTGAGATGGAGGTACACTGATAAACTGAAGATACATTGGAGATGGGGGGTATTTTTGTCTACCTCACCCCACCTCTCAATTTCGTTATCAAACACTGCCATCTGCGATGCGCGTCTCGCCGATAGCAGCCTATTTGTACAGTCCAGTCTCTATCATTCATCTGGGCCTACTCCATCCACCGGTAATCCAGTTACCCCAGAATTATTATCTAATACAATCCTTACACATTTTTCAACGTTCTATAAGGTTTAACAACCGTGAACACAACATAACTACTTAATAATAAATATATTTTCTGGATAACACCTGATTTCTGATATGACTTCTTAAGAGCTCCAACTTTCCAAGGAGGAGATTGAGAATTCCTCGATTGAAGTTTTGCAATTTCTCAAGTGGCAAATTAAGTTAACAATGTTACTTAACAGTTTGTGGCCAATGAGGCATATAGCTTTACTTTGCTATGTAAAACTATTTTCTATATTATTGTTACATATTTAATTTGTGTTTCTCTCAAAAGTAAAACAACTCCGTTTTACTTAAACCATCTTTCATCTTATACATTCTAGTAAACAATTCAATGAATTACCCATATCGTATGGTTTACAAATTTGAAGTTTTCTGACAACGATTTTGTGGATATACATTATAGTTAAGATTTCTTATTAGTGTATTCAATTCCAATAGGTATGTCTCAAAATATTAAAATATTTATATAGTTTTCTTATAAGTAATCTTATTGAAGTCAGATTACTAATAAATATTACGTAAGTATACAGGGTGTATCACAACTACCGTAACTCTCTATCAGTATTTTAAGGTTACACTCAAGGACCAAAAATGAACATTCAAAAACTCAATAATTACCTGAATAAACGCCATTTTGTTTTTTCCACAGTACTGTTTCCAATTTCAAAACGGCACGTTGTAACAAGTTGAAAATTGGTATATACTTTTATAACGTGAATTTCTGATTACAGAAAAATTGATTATTTTTTATGACTAATATGCATTTTTATTATCTTATGTTTTAATCAAAAGAAACCTATATCCTGCAATAAGTAAGTATATTATTATGACCATAGTTCAACAATTTAATGTTATCAGCTGATTAAAGCTAAAATTAAAAACTGCTGATTGTTGTGGATTACAAACAGTTCTGTCAAGTAATGACAGTGGATATTGCTTTGTTGTTGGATCGGTTTTTTTAAAAGCGGAAAATTTTAAACTTATTTATTAACCGACATTCTAAAACATGATGTAGCTGGATTTTTAATGAATATTTCTATCTAAAACGTTATAACTGTGAATTTTTATTATATTATTTGTTTTAGTATTTACGTTTAATATGTTAAGAAGCCGTTACTTGAAAATAAAACTTTTTCTGTAATTAAGCCTTTAGAAATTTAAATAAGGTATTATACCAATTTTAATTTCAACTTATCAGAACAAACCGTTTCTCAAACTAAATATAATTAAGTAAATAAACCAAATTATTTTTTTCTATAACTATTGAGTATTCAACAGTTTTAATATCTTTGTTTTGTGTTTCGTTCAGAAATAATACTGTTCGGGGACACAATTTATGTATTAATATAATCACATAAAACATCTTAATAGTATACCAAGTAGTATTGTTCATGTAGTGCCTACTCCTTTTCACGCTTTTCAAATATTTAATGTTACCGGTACATCAATATTTTTGTAATTAATAATTTCATTTCTAGCCAATTATTTGTAGGAATATAACTATTTTACAAACTAAAATAAACGAGTAAGTTATAATAAAAAATAAAAAACTGTTGATTTCAATTGTAACGTCTAATTCAAGCAAGGTGAAATTTGAATAGATGGTAATACAATACCTAGAATAATATGTGAGTGGGTAATGCGAATGTATCCGCTGAATGGATGATTGTGTGCAAATATTTAGACCCTTTTTCTGAGTTTGTCACAAACATTTCTTTCCGATTCTGCGTTTATTAACTGGTGAGATTCAACCACAGGAAAAGTGATTATGGAACATGAAAGGTAAAATTAGTTTTAACTATCTAGATTTTTTATATATTTATGTTTAATTTAGTACAAAACTGAAATTAAATTTCAAACCATTTTAAAGAACTTTGTGTTCTATAATATTGAATGTTATTACAGGTATATCGAACCATTAATATTACCCATTAGTACCTTTGAACCATTGAACCATTAAAACAAGAACGATTTAATTGAAATAAAGAAATAATTTTTTTAAATTTTTGAACATCTGTTTCATTGTTTGTACATTAAAACTTGATGGCAAATGTCGCCTATTGGTCTAAAATGTTGGAAATTTCATGCTTTAATGGCAATCTTTAATATCTTCTAACCCGAAAAAAACTACATGGGTTTTATTATATAATTTACACTAAAAGTACGTTACAAGTAAATTGACTTCATTATTAAATGATTTCACTTCAACTAGTTCACGTCTTAATTAAATTTGTCCTCACAAACAAACCTCCGCAGAACGGAAGGTTCTGATTGCCCTCTATGGAAGTGCCTCCAAGGGAAAATCATTATGAGGGTTGCTCTTAATGAATCAAACTGAAACTCATTTAAAACTCTTGTGAGTTAAATTAACGTCATTATTTCTTTTATAAAGAACTCGTCGTTTGAATATGTAGATAAAAGTTATCATTTGTTGAAACTATATAATAACTTTAAATATTATTATGCATATTCCTAAACGTCCCTTGCAAATATTCAAGAATGAACTCCTAGCGGTTAATGACACTTAGTTAGTTTCTTTAGTTAGCGGTTAGTTTTCTATTGCAACTATTAAATGATTAAAAGTAAGCAATTCTGTCTATGGCCCTATTTATTAACATACCTGAGACACCTACATTAGAATTGCCTTTGTTTGTAGTTTAAGACGGATTTGTTTTTATGAGGAACATAAAATGTGTAATCATAATACGGTTTTTTATACATAACGCAGCTATGATGGAAAGGGTTTATTCAATGTGAATTTTGAGTTTAGGTCCAGTTCAGTTTCCTCTTAGTGCAGTGTCTGAAATCTAACGCTGCCACATTCTTCTGGAATCTGTGCACCTGATGAGAACAATGATAATACCTCTTTACCTAGGCTTCACTACATTTTGTAGTCTAAGGGTCTGTGATGTCGAAACAATATAACAAGTTCATTTTGAGCTAATATTTTATGATCTCTTAGACGAAAATGATTACAGATTTTAGGAGTCATGCTACATAGTCAGATCTCAGACGCTGCACTAAGAGGAAGATGGACTTGAACTTTTACAGGGAACTTGTCTAGCGTTTATACATGCTTCTTGCCAATTAGACGAAACAGAGCTTTGAGTGACGCCGCACTTATAAAATATTTTGATATTTGGATTTTACTTATCTTATTTCCCACTACACAAAATTTATTTAACAATAGACAAGGTTAAATACGCCACACCACGTAAAAACAATTTGGACTCTATAGTTTGTTCAATTTTAGATCCCCCACCCCCCCCCCCCCCCACCCCCCCCCCCCCCCACCCCCCCCCCCCCCCACCCCCCCCCCCCCCCACCCCCCCCCCCCCCCACCCCCCCCCCCCCAATTTATTGTAATTTAAATATATACTGATAGATTATTCCTTCCCGTAAAAGTCAATTGTGGGAAAATGTATATAAATAATGCAAACAAGTTCGGTTACAGTTAATTATACATTGCTATGCCAAAAACTAAAGAAATTTCAATATTTAAGTGGATCACGTTATCTGATGACGGTATTTCTGCGTTTTTTTCAAACTACGTCAAGATTGTCTATACATAACTACTTTTTAAAGCCTAAGGACTAGATGGGAGTCAGAATCATCCTTATTAAAAAACCATGATGATAACAGGTTGATTTTTATAAGGGTGTTTCCTAAGGGTGAAAAAAACTATAATAAAATAAAAGGTAAGGGAGTAAATGAATGATATTTATCGCTTAGTAATGTAACTATTAAGGTAGGCCTACTTTACTATAAAAAAATTGCATTGGTATAGGTCTAGTTTAGTTCCTAAAGTATTTTATACTCTTATGTAATTTCTTATGTAATATATTATTTGTTTCTCACCAATACGAGGTTGAGTGGTTGAGGGGGCTTGATAGCGCTAACTCTGTCTCTTTAATAAAGGCATTTTTTCATTCATTTCATTTATTCATATAATTTGAGCACAGGACAAATCACACAAAAAGTTCTTGCTCTGCCGTGCGGAAAATGATACCATTACACTACAGAGCTCTTATCTTTCACGGTTCAGTTATTTTGTATTTGATCGTTTCTGAGTCATAAGTGTTTAAATAACCGAAGTTAAAAAATGATGGAGAGACTTGTAAAACCACTTTTTATACTCTCATATATATATAAATATATTTATAATTTCATTTCATTATACATAGACGCATTTGTAAATACACACAAAATGAATATTTAACACATAAACATTACAAAATTGCATATAATTATATATAAATTTCAAGGATGAATACAACTTCTAGTCACCGTTACTTTTCGTGAGTTCTCTGCACAGCAACATGTGAATATTTGACATTAGTTACCAGTCACAATGGACGTTAACGTCCTGCGGTCATTGTGACGTACGATTATTGTAACTGTATCCGGCGCACTGTGGTGCTGGGTCATGAATATAGTCAGGTCGGGTACATCACACATGTCTATCCGACTCATAAATGAATTATTGAACTGTTAAACAGTTATCTATACCATTATATTATAATCTAGAGATGTATGTATATGTGTAAGGAAAATTTTAGGGTTCTTGGTTAACATAAAAGCCTATTCATTTATCCATATCCCAACCATAATAAGCCTCAATGGTCCCTAAGTTTGCGAAAAATCCCATCTTGGTGACTAAAGTTGCATCAAAGCAAACATATATTACTAATTGAAAGGAACAATAAAATAAAAATAGATAGCTCTGAAAAAATATTGTTTTATGTCAGTACAAAGATTGTTTAATTAATTTAATAAATATTTACATTTTCGTTAAATTTACAGTTCTGAATGTGTATAAGAAGATTGATAGTAACAATTCTTCTTAGTTTAACCTTATTCTTCAACTGCTGTTGAGTACAGACTAAGAAAATATTCAGGTAAGGAAATGAAAAAGTGTAACAAAGATATACTTTAAATAATATTAAAACCCCTTATTAAATAATAAACGCCTCACTCAATCATCCTGATTACTATTTGAAACTATTATAGTTATACATGAATAAATCTAATTATTTAATACAGGTTACAAATAATATTTATCATTTCAGTATATCAAATTAATATCAACTTGTTAATTTAAGTATATGACTTATTATTCTAAATATATTAGGCTGATTATCCTAAATTTCATTAATTTTTAAAATACTAAAATAAATTTTAAAAAAAAACCTTCAGTATAAATCAAATAAGGATCAAGTAATAATATGATTTCGCGTTTTTGCTTATTAGAGTTAACCAATTTATGAATTAAATTAATATTTATTTATTCTGGTTTACTGGAGAGGCTGGTTCAGGAGCTGGCCTTCCCTTTGTCACCGGTGATATGACTGAGATATAGCCCACTATCTATCCTCTTGGGATCTCGATAGGAAGCGGTCCCTATCCTAACCCAAACTGTCTCGATTATCCTATCACTCTGGAAACAAGGGCAAAGGCCCTTTTAAGGCTGTCAACAGTATAAATTATCTAAAAATTTATCCTAAATTTTAAAAAAGATTATAAAAAAAAGTAAAATTCTATTAATATATCTACTAGCAGTTATCCGCGGTTTCACTAGCAATTTCTTAGATGCTGCATCTCTGTGAGCACCTCTGGTCCGATGAAGTTTATTTACGACGCCTGTGTTAAGTTTGCTTTCTTCCCACGATGACGGAACTATGTTAAAAAGCGTGTATTTATGGTAGTTATAATTTATTATAATCTTAGAAATTTTGTTTCATAGCTAATTTCCCCTCTTAATCGATAAAGCATATATAAACAGCTCTGAGAAGCATACCTTTTTCAACAGATTTAGGTTTTATAATAATCCTTTAAATGTAAAGTAAAAGTTAGGACTACACTGCGTCTCTTGTATCTGCACTGCTAGCGGTTACCCGCTGCTTTGCACGCAATTTCGTAGGTGTTGCGTGTATGGCTATTGCTGGTTTGAATGAAGTATATATCAGACGCCAATGATGAGTTGGTCTTTTTGATACGAGTAAGAAAAAATGTCATAAAGTTCCTTCCCGATCAAGAAAAATATATATCACAGATCAGAGAAATCTACTTCTGTCTAACCAAAGTAAAATAAGATGAGTTTTATACCAGTCTTTAAATTAGTAGTAAAAGTTAGATAGTAACATTGTCTTTTATATGTAATACTTAGTATTTGATAAAAAATATACAGTTTTACGTTGATAATGGCACTACACATTTTACTCCCTTAGTATATGTAGAGCTGGAATTAGTATAATGGTTCAAAATCACAGTCCAGCGAATTTTATGTAGCAAAGTTCTTCCCGATTGTTTCAAAAGGAGACTTCGGAGCCAAATTCAGACAAATTTTACGTTTTAGAACGTTTTCTTAGGTAGATAAGTACTTACCTAACTGATGAAATGTAAAATGTCTTATTACTAGATAGACTTTAAACCAATATAAATTGATCATGTATAAAAATGAAATACACAAGTTGGCCACTAAGATATTTCAAAATTATGTCACTTTGGTTCAGCAGTTGTTTTACCTCGTTTATTTATCTTAACCAACAGTGTCTAAAGATCGGTTCTTCGGATTCAAAATTGACATAGTAGAAATAAAAACCATAACAGTTAAAAAGCTGCATTGTTCTTACTTATAATAAACTCTTTTCGAGGCTACATTACTCACATTGTACAGAAATTTAAATTCCCTTGATTCACAGTAACGGCAAAATCAAACTGAGGTTGGCTAGGTGATTCACCTCTGGCATCAACCTAAAGCCGGAAAAATACGGTACAATACTTTAGTTCGTTTCACTGATAAGAGCGAAAATTCGATGCATTCAATACTATACATATATAAACTTCGATATGTAGAGGGGGAAAATTAGCATTGAAGAGAACGGTACATTTAAGGAAAATGACAATACTTCGATATATCAATGATTCCGCTTTATCAGTAGTACGCTACTGTAAAATAAGGATACTACTCAGAAATCATTTAAATTGTTTTATCTAAATACGTAGAGATAAGCAAACGATTGAACTACCACACAATATAGCCGAGAACAGCGCAATATGGCTGCCAGTCACTTCTGATGTATGAAGCTCTCTTATCAGTCCCTAGGGGCTGTTATCAGGCTGTATGCGGAGCTTCACAACCCTTCCTACATCTTAAAGTAATTAGTAAGTAATACTTAACACCATTAATAAGTAAATTAGTAAGTACATGTTTATGTATGTTTGTGAACAAGGTTACAAATCTGGGAATGTCGGAGAAAAAGACGTTAAATTAATGAATTAGTTTACTAAAACAATGTTATTATAAAAAACATTTAGGAATACTCTTATATTACGAAGGATAACTTCGAAATTTCGGCTATAAAGAATAAGGAGATTTACCACCCGCCCTACACCTTAAAATATCAACCCTTTCTCGTTAATTTAGTAAGTGCGTGTTTCTGTATGTTTGGGAAACAAGACTGAAAATTTGGGTTTGTCGGTAATAAGTACGTTACATTAATGAATTAGTTTATTAAAACAAAATGTTTATGAAAATATTTAGAAGGATATATTTATATTACTAGGGAAAACCTTGAAAATTACGGAAAATATAGAAGCATTGTATTTATAGCTAAACATACATTAAACAAAAAAATAATATAGCCTGTTTTAAATATTTATATTAATGCAGTATATGCGTATAGATTTAACAGTGGAATAATATTGTCTAGACTGGGTTGTAAGATGCTATACAACGGCTTTCCTAAAACTATTTGGCCAGTATTTATATTTGAATAAACACTGTACACATATAAAACAATTAATGCTCATATAATACACTGTATTATATCAGAAACTCTTAATGTAATAGGCACTCAATCCACTAATTCTCAAACTTCCTGATATCTAAAAAGGTCAAAATTTACACAATTATACCTTGTAAAAAATTTAATCATTTTCGTGAACATCTCAACCTAACTCCAAAATATTTTATTCAAAACAACATATTATTTATACATTTAACGTGGAGATATTATTACCTATGCAAATATAATCCCCGCATAGCTTATTAAAGTCTACATTGTACGGGGAGGAGTCTCAAAATTATAATGGAAAATGAGAAAGTTGTTGAAGATACACCTACAGTTGCAATTAAAATATGCAGAAATAATAAATAAAATAAATAAACTACAGTTAACATTTTCACGCCTTATTTCTTGGATATACATTGCTTTAAATAAGGACCAGAGATATACCTCTTTCCATTTATTAATCTCATTATGAACAATGTGTCATCTAGTACAAAACAAAACTATTTTTAAAAGTTTGCACAAAAGCTTTGGTGTTATTTCAAGTATTTTTATAGCCTTATCTGAAAGGACTGTTCGCTGTAAGAGCAACAAAGCTAGTTAGACACTAATTAAGTTGAACATAATTTCAGTATCTACAAGGCGATAGGAATAACACAAATACCAAGAGGCTATAAGAAGACATGTAAAGCGGAGGAATCTCTAAGAGCCACTTTAGTTAAAGCCGATTACTGCAAAGTTCCTTTGAAACTCATCACTTATATCTTCTTTCAGATACTTTTAAATATCATAGATAATATTTTTGTTAATATTATCAATTATGCCAATATAAAATAAACTGTGTCTCATCCCGTTGTATTTATGGCCTTGCTGTAATTCCGATAATAGTATCCCTGAGTTCAAAAAGTAAAATTAGTCAACGGTCGTTCTTATACAGTTGTTATTTCTGCGCTACTATTTACAAGTCTCAAACTTTCCTAGCTACTAAATAATTTGTTTTACTTGAATAGTTGATAATTTGAATGTATCATAGTGATACGAGATAACGTGTAATAGTTGTAATATTTTACTTTATACAATTGTACGGTCTTAATAGCAATAAAATTTAGAAATAAAATTGTATAATGAAGACCAATACTAATTTTACAACATAAAATAATTTTTAATAATTCATATTCTTAAGATCACATCGCGCTAATTGTAGATTCCTCATTAAATACTTATTTAACTACCCATCCATCTAAGTCGTCAGTCCTGCACTATCAATTTAGGAATACTACTACACCCTTTTAGTGGCTGAGCGTTATAGAAGCTTAAACCTCAACATATCAATTACAAAACTATCTATAAAGTTGAAATTTTTCATTAAGGTTCAATTTTAAATAAACAACATCGAGTAGTTTTCAATTTTCAAAAGAGTAAAAATAAACAGAAAAGATATACAACATCCAATTAATAATACAATTTCAAATGTTTTAAATATACTTCAATAAGATTTTGAAATTCACTATACAATCCGCTAGTTTGCTTGAATTATTATTTTTAACAATATACGATATAAATAAAAAATAATCTCTTTTATGATTATCACTAAGAAAATAAACATTAAATGTTACATTTCAATTGATCTAACGAATCACAAATTGCCGTTTATATCTCAATATATTTATACTATAATTGTGATAGGGCTGCAGAACGTGAGGGTGACGTCAGCTGCTGCCGCGGTTAGTGCTGAATACAACAATCATCAGTTCGGTGCAATTTGCAGTCTGTGTCAGTTCTAACATGATCAGCATTTGCTCCTGATACCGCGCACTGAGGTAAAACTGCCCGGACCAGTTATACAATGCAGGCTATAACACACTGATTATATACAAACTAAGAATATATATATATATATATATACACCCTCTGTATATATATATTACCAGAAAACCGTCTTTTCTTAATAACAGAGAGAAACTTGCATTATGACATGTGGTACACAATTATATAAGAATAATAAAATATGTGATTAGTATTAATGTTAATGAATATTACATTTTTTGTGTGAATTTGTCTATCTAACTTTTTTCACTGTCAAAAAAAGCCTGTTACGTATTATTGTAATTATAACTCATATTTAAAAATAGATTTAAAGTTCAACTCACAAAATACAACTACATTAAGCTAGTTGTAAGTAAAATAAAAAAGTGAATTTCATCAAATAAACGAAAAAATATAAAAATAGTATGGATACTGACTACGTATAAGGGCAAAATATAACTGTCATACATCCATTAATTTACATGTTAAAAGGGCATATTATTAAATGAACAATCTTTAAAGTTGAACATATCCGGTTACAAAAACGTATTATGTTTTAAAATTCAAATGCATTATTTTCGATGTAACGGATAAATATATAAAGCTCATTAAAACCAATCAAATGACACTTTTAGTGAGACAAGTATAAAAGCATGTCTTTAACACTTTTTTCTTTTTATTGAATGTACAATACGCATTATTTAAAAGTATTAGGTTTAACTAGATGTTACCTTTCAAAGGTGATGAAGTGAAAAGCTATACATAATTGTATCTGATTACATAAAAATGGTAAACCAAGTACTTTTTGAGTTTATTCAACTGTAAGGAAACCCTAAATGTGCTATAACACACTAAAAACAACATTACCAGTAGGATAAATAAAACACGCAACTTTTGTTTTATTTGACGCTAAGCAAAAGTAGTAGACACGTTACTGAACCAAGTTGTGTCGCTGGGTTCCCGAAGCCATTGTTGACCCAAACATGAACTTTATGACGAAGAATGGATATTTTTATTTGGTTCCAACCAGAATATGGTGTAGTAATTATACGAATAGGCAAAACAATGCAAGAAGTAATATGATTTCAATAGGTGGTTTAGCTAAAACTTGTTGTCCCGTGTTTCGGAACCGTTCTAAGGTAAATGAAATTAATAACAAAGAGATCGCCAGTTGGACATAATGTGGATCGTAATCTCTAATAATAAACAGAAATGAATCTGAAATCAGAGTATTTATAGATGTTGATTTAAAGGAATTGCAAGTAAGTTCAAAATAACATTCAATGCATGATGGCGAACAGAATGATAAACTTTATAACTTCATCAGCACTTAAAAAAATACCATACACATTTTCGAAAATTCATGTTTTTAAAACAAGAGAAGAGGTGATGCTCATGCTTGCCTGTAGGGTATTTAATTAAACGTGCAATCCAATTTCATGTCTGAGTTTATAATCAGTGTTTTATCTGACCGTGAGGGATGATAATCCGAGATCTCAGCGATAAGTAATTCAATTTGTGAGACGAGGTTCGGACACAATTTTCCGGCTGAGGAGTCACACAGCCGCCGGTCGTTACCACTTCGCTGCTTCGCCACACTCGGGTTTCGTGTACTGACTTGTGTTTGTAAATAGGAAATTCTAGTGCAAATATTATTTGTACGTTAATGAAACATCCCTCCCGTTTTTTAGCGGCATGTAAATTCTTTTGAATATCTAATATTTATTAATTATACAGTGTGAATAAAAAAGGCATGTTTATAAATATGAAAACATTTTAAGAAAAGTAAGTGGGGAACATTTAAAATTAACCTGTACGAACTATTCGAGTTGTGCATTGCAGTTCTATTGTAATAGTAGAATTCTCCACTGTTTTAAATATGGAACACGATGTACTGAACCTGAGTGGTGCATCAATCAGTCACTGAGGTGCGCTAGTGTCCGCAGTTTTTTTGGGACCTGGATTGATGCAACTGCATGAATATACTCTGGGAAAAGTATTCCCAGAGTATCCCGTCATGGCTGAGGATTTATGTTGTCATTCCTAATCAAATCAATGCTAAATGCAGCTTCATTTTTTATCCAACGGAGGAACGCTCCGTATATAAAAGGGTGTTCTGTGTGGGTGATAGCATTCGTAAATTCAAACAAAAAATGTCATATAAACATAAGTTGAGAAATGTTTCAACAAATTTAATGGAATCCAACTATTTTTAACAATATTATTACAATTTAAAGGGTGCTTGTTTCAATAAAATCCGTTAATGCCTAAGCGAGCACGATCACTTGAAAGGTAGGCTTGCCCAAGCTGGAAAGCAGCAAACAATTCGTATTTTGATAGGCATAACCTGTATTATGTCGGTTATAAAACATTTACAAAATACCAGATATTTGACATTTTGATATAAATTCCAACGGTACTGTTTCCAGCGAACACCTCAACGTATAAGCGAGCACCACTACTTTAAAAATGCGCCAGGAGCAAACATCCAACTAATAAATCTCAACAGTGACAGGTTTGGTGCTATATGTTTATTTACTAAAGGCTAAACACAAATATGGCCATACACGTGTTTCGGTATTCAACCATCATCAGTGAAACAGGTGTATGGTGTATGGCAATAAAAACATTTTAAAAAGGGGTTTAGTTGACTTTTCATTATAATAATATAAAGATAACCCTATAATGTGGAGTTAATGACATAACAAATATTAAAATATATATTTTAAATATTTCTGTTTGACATTTTTGTAAATGAAGAAAGGTTCATTTGTGTGTCTAATATTATATAATTTTCCTGTGTAGTAATAAGGCTACTTCATCATTTTATTTGAACGAGATGTTGATTTGAACACACAAAAATATCTTGGCAAAGCTGAATTGTATAAAGCACGTGCTTAACTCGGAGGTAAAGAAATAGATGAGATTGTGAGCTACTACATGCGAGTACACATCAAGAATAAGGCCAAGACATTTTAATATATCAAGGGCTCAAAGAATAAGCTAAACGCTTCTCCTCCATCATGCTTCTTTGTTTATTACACTGAAAACATTTTGATGTTATAAATTAAATATTTCGACTGTACAGACTTTTTTCAAGCTTTGTAAATCCCTCAGTGTACTTAATAAAAGATTCCTATGTCATTGCTTCCCGAGTGACACAATTACAAGATGGGTAAGGGTGTTGGTAGGAGCCACCATCTATCGAGATCCAATCTGGGGAGATACATATAGGTCGTGTTACCTTGGGGACGGGTATGCTTGTGACGTGTGCAGTTTATGGTAAGTTATGGTATAAATAATGTAGAACTGATCATTCTACATTATATAAATTTCAATTCAATTTTCAATGTCGTAGCGCGCCGACATTGTACCAATTATACCAATGCCCGTACGTCAATCTTGCCTTTCCTGCATAATAACAATAGCCCATTGAGTAACCTTTATCTCCGGTGGACTGTTCACCGCACGACCAGACGACACGCTGCATCAGGTGAACTGATAACGAACCCATTGAACTGGTGGATTGATTAGTGAGGAAGCTTTCGAGTGACTGGATTGCGTCGGTGCTGTGTGTCTACGAGCCCTTCAGCTACGCTGGATTTTCGGGAGCCGACTAATAAATTGGCCAAGGTGAACTACTGCAATATATTTTCCTTAGTTCTGTTCACTCTTACGTGAATTTAACATACTAATTTAAAACCTTAAAACACTACTCAAGATTATAGAATTACTCAACTGAGCCTTTGGAAAAAACTGTTAGGGTTTGAATTGAACGTGTAAAGCTAAAAAGTGGCATTTACTTTTAATAGTTAATAATCTTATTAAATAATTTTGTTTGAAGTATTTGTTTTCAAAACCAATTACGCTAACTATGTTGGCAACATTTCTAAGAGAAAGTGGTAAACTTATAAATTGTACATATGTTGAGAATTAATGTCCACAATTTGCACTATTATAACTGCAATGTTTTAAATGTTTTAATCGAAGAAAATTCATCTCTTTTATAGTAAAGTAAGTATTTAATTATGTAAATACATACAAGTCGCATAAAAATACAACCCTGATTGACAAATATTTTGTTAAAGACCGTTTATAGTCCTAATTTTAATGTGTCACAGTTTCATGTTGGTATGATACAATAGTTTCAACGTTTCTTCTTAATGTATAAATGTTTATTTGTAATAAAAGTCAAACTTAATTATTACCTCAAGCTATTAAAAATTAGTCTTTGATATCACCTTGAATTTATAAATGCAATTTTGTTATTATACTGCCTATTCTGTTAAATCAACTGTGTACATGTAGGGTACTTTAAGTATTTATTTATGTTTATTATTTTCGACAGGTTCATTGTTTCAAACTAACGAAAACCTAATGTATTTATTTTAAATGTTTTCATTGTTGTTTTTCATTTGCATTTAAATGTCCATTTCAATTGCTACTAAGAATATGTTGCTTACCTACTTAAAATTGCTAATAAGTTTGATGACAGAATTTAAATATTGCTATTAAATATAAATGGCACAGATAAGTTGTATAAATTGATATGATCTCACTATTCTTATAACAAAGGAAACTTAAATTTATTTCTGAGATAACTACTGTTAACTTATGTTCTCTGTTGGTTAAAAATATTAATCAGGTAATTTAAGTAAGTTAATTTTAGTAATTTTATTAACCAACTATAAGAAAAATGAACTGATTTTAATTGGTTGGATGATACTACACTTTTCAACTTGGATAATTGATCTGATTTAAGGTTTTATATGTTCATAATAAACTTAACCAATTATGTGATATATACCTATCGATAAGAAGCATGCTGGGCCTATAACTATTTTGGAGTGAATGTGTTCAAGGGCTTTTTTTGGGATTTTGTCTTGGTACACCTCTGGACTGCGCCCGGAGCCTGGTGTACTTATTGCCGAGCTGCTAGTGGGTACTCCAGCCTGCACTGCCTCGACATTGTGATCTGCTCCTGGCCGTGCCGCATTACACTTACCACTACCGCACCGCGGAACCGCTCGCGTCGCGCCGCGCCCCGCTCTTCTGCGCCACGGTCTGGATCAAATAGGCCTGGACCGGACGTAATAGGCCTTTTGTGTTGTGACTCCCAGTTGGTGAGTTCAGACTTGGATTATTTCACAGAGTGCTCTTATGGATTAGTGAATCGGACGCGGACTGATGTCTAATTATGGCCCAGCAGCCTTTGTATTGTGGAAGGAGTCCTTAACACTTGATTCAACGCTACCCTCCAGACGTTAACTGCACACCTTAGTGCATTATAGTGTATCTTTAGTGTTCCTATGTATGTACTTGTGTCGTATCACGCATGTCTAGGTCATTTATTGTATATTGCATGTTGTTTTGAAGAAGTGGAGCGCTCCATACCATAAATAGAGTTCATTTAGCCATATTTGTAATTTTCTCTAATAAGTGGTAACATTGTATCTTCGCCATATTTGTTGTTAATTATTTCCTGTCTAAAAGCATTTACTTACTGCAAGGCTGGGTTACTCGTGATAATGTAATACAATTTAAATAATAGTGCACATTAAATAATAGTTTAATTGCAAAAATTTCAGTGTTTGTTCCTTTTGTTCAGTCCTAGTAACTAGATTGAGATAACATCGCATCGGTATTAGGGGTCTATCTTGAACATTGTATTTAGAATATTTCAATACAACGATCTGTGTAGTCCAAAGGCCTGGTTGACAAAAAAAATAGCTTTAGTGTATGGTAGTAGGGAGCCTGATTGGTACTTTCATTGGAGCGGGGGTACTGTTCCTTGTTGGAGCCCTGCCTGTCACCTGTCCTACAACAAGGTGGCGCCCTTTCCCTCACCGAGCAACCTTAAAGAAGAAGAAGTACTAATCGTAGGTTACCCTATACCCATACGGCGCGCTGTCAAGGACCACCCCTTTCACCACTGAGTGATATACCGGACTTTTGCAATATTCCCCTAGGGGAGAACGTTGCATGCTAGATCTACTCCAGCTTCCTTTAGTCAAAACGGGAACTTCCTGTGGAGCGTCACCTGAAACGAGCAATACGTACTCTTTATGCACATGTCACACACAAAGAGCAACCACAACACATTTTTTCTATCAATTGCCATTTTACACACACCATCTCTATGTCTACATTGTTTATAATGAATTTGCGATTAAAGCAATTTTATCTAATTTAGAATTTAGAATCCGGGGGTAGTGAAAAGACTAATGAGGCTCATCCTATTAAAAAAATATGTAACTTTCAACTATTTTACGTCAAAGTTCAAGAAAAGAAGCAAAAGTTTTTAGATTTAACCTGAAAACCAATGAAGATATTTAAAATTTAAAAATAGTTTTGTATCCTCATCATTCGCATATTTAAAATGTGATATCTCGCTTAATTCAATAACTAACAATAAAGGCATTGAAATATTTGAGGTATAACATTGTTATTATGGGGCAAAAATCAAGTTGGCAAGCAGTACAGCCAGATCTAAAGGAAATTTGTAGTTTTATAAAAAGTAATTTTTTACATGAAAATGTTTCACAATATAGTTTTTTGTCTTCATAGTTTTGTCAACTCGTTACAATAAATCAATCGTAAATTTAAGAATAGACTTTACGCTAAAAGCTTTAGAAATGAACTTAAAAACTAATTAGATTATGAACTCAATTTGGTGAAAACTTTTGTTTCAGATACCATTAGCAAAAAAACAATGGGTTAAGCCTATGTTGCACTGAGATAAAATGTAACGGCGTGATGTTCTTTTCTACATTGTAGTAAAAATAGGGTTCTAAATAAATATATATATATATATATATATATATATACATTTTACATTTTGTAGTGGACTTCTTGTAACATTGCTAGACAGTATTGTATGATATGTTGCTTAAGGAATACTTAAAATTCTGAAAATAATTTGAACATATTTTAAGATTGTTCCTCTGTCAATGTGGTTATAAAAGACATTTTTTCATGTTACCAAAGAAAGGAACCGTTGCTGGCAATGAGATATCAAGGCACCTCATCTCTGCCGGAAATCAGTCTGACGGAAAAAGATACCGATTTCTGTCACAGTCCAGCGAGCTGGAACTAATCCTTATCTTATCCTCTCTATTGAATAATACCTGTAAAGGATAATTTCGTTCAAGTAATTAGTTTCCTTGCTCATTTGGTAAATGATCGCTATTAAACTCATATTACAAATAAATGCAGTCAAATTTAAATAAATATTATCTAAAACAATAATTCCAGTTATTATGCGTTATTTAAGGCTTATTTTGAAGGAAATTCAAATTGTATATAGAGCTGTAATTCTACGCATGTATAAAATCGTTATTTTACGTTTCAGTAAAGTAAGAAAATAACTCTAGAATAAGTATCCAAATATCTATTAAGACTAAACGTTCAAAACTTCTTTGCTGGTAAATGATTGAAAACGAAGATATCTGAGTGAAATCTCTAAAGCTGTAGAAATCAGTCACTTCAGAGTTGCCATTCCGAATGCTACAAAATATGCGTGATTTGCACGCATAATTACGTCTTTCTACACTCGGTTTTATAAATAGCTCCTTGTTATTTTTCTAACTATCCATCATCTCCAAAAATGTTTACTTCTGGAATTCTAAAACCTTCGGTGGAAACTACCTAAATAAAGCAAAAATCGATGTGTCACTTAAATCACTCCAACCCTGGATATACAGGATCACATCAAATGTCAAAGATATTGGGGTGCAAGTATAGACCGGTAAGTCTTCTCTACCACGAGAGATGACTGCTGCAGTTCGTGGGGGCTCTCTAATTGTTGCTACCTAGACATAAGGGTATACCGACCCTTCCTGCTTTGACTTAAGAGGCTGATATATAGTTCGCTTTCCCCCTCTTCCAAAGAAGCATGACGGAGATTATTGTCCAAAATCATCCCTCACGATTTTGCACGAATCTGGACAGAAAATGGACTCTACTCCCAACCATTCAGAACATCCAGTCACTCCTGAAGCATCGTAAAGGTCCTTTTAGGAACTATGTATAAGTACAATTTATCAACTTATTATCTTAATAAAATAACTTCCATCAGTAAATTCTCACTCATGGCGTCCTTTTGATTGAATCACAGTTCAGTATGCTATACTCAGGCGCAGTAAATTACTTTAACTAAATTGGGTACATTTAATTACATGTTCTTATAATTACACTGCATATGTCTCGAGGATATATTCAACGCGTTAAGGTTGGTTCAACGCCGCGACGTGTCATTCAGTAAGTATTTTGAATTACATGAATGCCAGCTTACTAAATTAACCATCCTGTTAATATTATGTCATAATAAGTGTTACTAGAAAGACAAGGAAAACTCTAATGAAAAATTCGAAATATTTGCGTTAGACATGTATTAACACAAATTTATTGGTGAACTTAATCTCAGTGTTACAAGTATTGTCAATGTATAATGGAAATGTTAAACTAATTTGAATGATGAATAGTTGGAAATAATTGGAATGATGAAACCAACATACAGCTATGAGTATATAGACATCTGAAGGAACTGATGTTTTGACGTTGTACACCAAGTTTTTGCTGACACAATTAAACTTTCCCGCTTATTAAGGTATTACACGTTGACTAGAAGCTTAGTTATGATTACGACTTAAGCCTTACTGTACACGTAAATCAACAGGAAGAAGCATCTACACTTATATCCAGAGATATTTGTTCGGTAAAAAATAATTGTTTTTGGGGGTTCCAGAAGGAAGTTTCAACTAATAGAAGTATACAGTGTAAAGTGTGTTTACATTGAAAACATTTAAAGTATATATACATACGTTTACATCTTCTATCTCTTAAAAATGTCGTATTATAGACGAAATATAGAGAATTTTTATGTATAATTTTTCTGTTTTTATTTATATATATATATATATATGTGTGTGTGTGTGTGTGTGTGTGTGTGTGTGTGTGTGTGTGTGTGTGTGTGTGTGTGTGTGTGTGTGTGTGTGTGTGTGTGTGTGTGTGTGTGTGTGTGTGTGTGTGTGTGTGTGTGTGAACAGAAAATAGCATAATGGATGAAGGAATATTTGCACAAATATCGTACGATTATTTACTCAGTAACACATTATAAGACAACAAAACACCAATGTGGATTTATGCCAAACTTAGAAGATCGTATCTTTGAATCTTTGCCAAACGCAAGTTTACAATAACAAGTATTATTTCCACAGTGTCGATGCAGAAATATAGAGTATTTAATACATATCTAACACATCTATTTGAGCTTTGGTAATTTAAATTATTCGTATATTACTTATATTTAAATTAATACAAGTATTTTAACTATGGACACTAATTTGGCTAATAGACCTCCGTTATAGACTAACAGCTTTACTTATCAAATTAGTAGGACATTAGCTAGTTAGATTTAAAATGCTTTCACCTAATAAATTTTGTTTATTTACCATAAATAAATTTTCTGATTTTTGTTAATTAATTGCTGTATTTGCAGAACACATCTTGCAGTTTCATTGTTTATGTTTCAATAGTTTATATTTTTGTTTACATCTTGTTGTTTATAAGCTTCATAATGTTATTGTATCGCATTCTCTCGATTTATACACTTATTCTTTTTTTGTATTTTTATTGCCTCATCGCTTGTATCAGCTATTGTGTAATTTATTGTAAAATGGTTTGTCCGTTAATAAATAAATAAATAACACAATATGTTAAATATATATGTTTAAAACTGTCATAAATGAAACACTTTACATCTTTTAATAAATTCTATATATTGTGCTATTATCGCCAAGATATAAATAGATTTCTTGACCCATCTAAAAACTCTTCGAGCTTATGCTTATTGAACAAAAGTATTTGAGAGTGATATAAATATTATTAATTAAAGGCATTAAAACAAAGCAACATAGTGATATTCGAAAAGAAGTGAACAACCTAACCAAACCCAAACTCACGAGATCATTTTAATTATTTTAAATGAACCGTAATTGTAATACTTCCTTTTGATTTTCTACTTTCAGTATAAAAGAGCCTTAACAGCTTCCACGTTATGGTTACTAATTATACAACCGGTAAAAATGTAGAAAATGTTTCCATATATTCAAAGCACCCATTGTTTATGGACACTATAAAATGAAAGTCTGAAACTTTTATAAAAAATAAGCACTTTTATTTAAATAAAGACGACTATATGTTTAGTAAAATCTAAAAAACAAACAAATTAAAATTAACAGTGAATTATAAATATTAGATAAAAGGTAAAAAACAAAAGGTGTTATCTAAAAAAAGTTTATGCCATGGCATTTGAAAATCTTTCTGTAATTTGTGTTTGAAGTATTTTAATGACTTACAATCAAGATCGATTAAACAACAGGTCAAGGAAACAACCGCCAAGATATAAATAGATTCCTGCACCACTCGTAAAACTGATTATTCTAGCTTAAGCGTATGAAGAAAAGTGTATAAGCGTAAATAAATTAAAATACAAATCATGAAAACAAAGCGACATAGTCCTATTCGGAAAGAAGTGAAATTTAACCTAATTTCGACAATGATTTCACCGTGTAGTTACGGGCAGAGAGAATATCAGATAATTTGTGTCACGGGATAAATAGAAATCGCACTTTTTTCCTCTTTCGGTGACCTATATTCCGTCCAGTAACAATAGTATGTTGGCGGAAATAAGTACTTAGACTCCACGTGTTGCATCCGGCTATTGTATTTTGTTCATTAGACTTTTAACGATTTCTGGTCTATAACTAGATCATAATGATCAGTTTTCTCATGAAATATGCACATTGAATAAAGTTTTTAGAATTTTCCTAATTTATATTACCTTTTTAATGAAACGTCGATATGTTACTTACTTTCAACTTCTGCTCTAGCAACCCATAAATAACGAGAAATCATTAAATTATCTTATTTTTATAAAGATAATAGATATAAAGATAATACTTCTTATGTCACATGTACGAAGATACGCAGAATTTATTAAACACGCATTGAAGAATTTTAATGTAGTTTTGTGGTGTAGCTTATACAACCTTGCAAGAACTAGTTTCATACCAAGTAATGGTGCACATAAAGATCAATTTGTTGATAAAACATTAGTGTTTAATACAGTTTTTAACTAAAACAAGTATTATTTGCTTATTTCAACTTTTAGTATAAAAAAACCCATAACATAAATAATTTGCAATATTTAAATAATTTTATTTCTTTATGGATGCAGGAATACAATTTCTGCAAAATCTCATACCACATATTAGAGAATATTAGTAATTTAAATACTCATTGCAGAAAATGAATATATTCAGTATAGCCTATAAAACTTGGAGTAATGAGTTTTTTATAGTAGTAAAACTATTTATATAGTTGAAACATAATCTCAATTACATCAACAATGAAATCCTAATCCATATTTAGATCGGTGCACGAAGAACTGTAGTTTTACTACAATTGCAGTTTGTCAGGAGCAACCGCTATATTTTACGTCCTTTGTAACGTTACCAGCTCTGAGTTTAAAAACGTATATTTTCAAGGCTGTAAATTATAACGAACATTAATTTACAAAACATAACCAAGAGAAGTGCATTGTTAGATTTTAACTGGAAGGATCTTATACATAATGGTCTCTCATTACAAAGCTCAGATTTACAGCCAAGACTGTGGAAGGAGTAAGTTCAATTATGGATAGGGCATTCTATATTTTACAGTATTAAATAGTAAATTAAATAAACATATTAGTATTTTCTAGTAACAGAGTTTAAAAAAACGTATATTTTCAGGGCTGTAAATTATAACGAACATTAATTTACAAAATATATCCAAGAGAAAAGCATTGTTAGATTTTATTTAAAAGTTTTCATTGATTGTGTCCTCAATTGTTATAAAGCTCAGATTTACAGTCATAATTGCGGAATTAGTAAGTTTAATTATCTAAAGAATATTCTTCATTTTATGATAGTGAATTAACTGCAATATTTTTATAAAAGAGTTTGCTCATAACAGAGTTTGGCCCACTGTCTAAAATGTTATACACGTACAAAACAGTTCATTGCTTCTAATAGTAGGTGATGAATAGTCCTCCCAAAATAACCTTGACAATCGTTATTTATTAATTTTATGAAAGAGTCTGAATATTTTTTACATATCTGGATTTAATGTTTAATTTAAACAATTATAAAATTCATTATATGCAAGTTTTACCGTAAATTAGTTAATTAAATTTCATACAATGTAAATTTCGCAACCTAATCAGCCAGTATAATATAATATTATTTTACATCCAATGTTCCGGAACTAAATTATTGGGCGGAGTAACTACTAATTGGCAAGCGTATGAATTTTTTCTTCTAACCCTCTGTAGCAGCCCAACTACGTAACCGATCAGACCTCGCGCGCTTTGTCCGTAAGTAAAAATTCATCTTTTTGTATTATTAAATTAGCCCTTTGATGCTAAACGTATAAAATGAATGTAACGTAAAGTAAAGATGTGAATAGTAAAGTAACTTACCCTTGAAGATCTTTTATTTTGCTTGATTGAGATAGATTAAAGGTTGTGGCGTCGTCCTTATGGCGACGAGCACGTTGTTATAAATAGTAATTTGTATCATTAAATGGCTAATACCGTCGCGAATTTGTTTTAGGCGAGTTTACGTAGCTGATGTATCTCACGTGTTGTTTGAATAGATGGCTACCACTTCTCAACTTCTACTCCTCTTCTAGAAATAACCGTTCTTTAGACTACAGCTTCAATGTCTCGTGCCAAGACGCCGACGCCCGGGTTGTGAGTCTACCTATTGCGAAGGGAAGTGAAATATTATTGTTTTGTAAAGTAAAACGTCGTACGCATAATTCAATAGAACATTGGATATTTTAGGCCCACCTAGAAGATATACTTTTTGGTTAGGAAATTTAGGCCCAAAAAAATCGATGTGTTAGCTTCAGACCAATAACTTTAACTAGTGTTTTATCTAAATTATTGGAAAAATGTGTCAGAATTCAACTCGAAAAATATTTAAAACATCAATAATATTCTTGTACAAAATCAATTCGGTTTTCAGAAAAGATAAGAATTTGAATGACGATTTATATTTGCTAACTAAAAGTGTTCATGACACGATTTAGCCGTAATAAAAAACCATTATTGATTTTTATAGATTTAGCTAAAGCTTTTGAATACAGTTGATAGACAACTATTACTACAAAAATTAAAATATATTGGAATACAAGGGAACTCTTGGAGATGGTTCAAAAGTTATTTGTCCGATCGGTATCAAGTTGTTTCCGTTTTGGGCCATACAAGCGTTCCTCAAAAAATTGAGTATGGGGTTTTGCAAGGCAGTACTCTTGGACCCTTGCTTTTCTTAATTTTTATTAACAATCTAGGAAGATTGACTTTGTTTAAAGGACAGATATTTCTTTATGCGGGACGATACCGCTTTGTTATTTGAGGGTGAAAGCTGGGAGGAAGTGAGGGATGCGGCTGAGCGCGGTCTACTCACTGTCAAGCGCTGGTTTGATCAATGTCGGCTCACAGTTAATATAGCCAAAACCAAATGTATGCCAATCTCTATACGAGCTGACGGCGATCCTTTTGTTTTTAAGCTACGGTTGCATACTTGTGGTGGCCAGGATGGATGCGTTTTATGTGAATGTATTGATAGGGTGAGTGAGTATAAATACTTGGGTGTAGTTTTTGACAATCGTTTGAAGTGGTGTAATCACGTAGCTTACATGCGGAATAAAACTTCGTAAATTTATCTTTATATTCTGTAATCTGCGTAATATACTTACAATAGATCTTTTAAAAACTGTATACTATGCTTATGTGCAATCAATTCTTCAGTATAGTAATTTAGCATGGGGTGGCTGTTTCCAAAATAACCTTGCTCCCTTAGAAGTCGTTCAAAAAACTATTATAAAAGTAGCTCTGAAGCGAAATCGTACTTATCCAACCAATTTATTGTTTGAAAGAATTTAAAGTTTTTAACGTCTCGCAATTAATATATCCGAACATTAATTTTGTACATTTTTCAACATCGAGATTTCAATTTTCATTCACAGTAACCACAGCCATTTTACGCGTTCTTCACTTCGTAACAGAATTTTTGTTCCTAGACTCGTTAAAGCCTTTAATTCAACATCATCTCACTATATTGCTCATATAATTTTCTCAAAATTACCATACTTTATAAAAAACCCAAGACCTTGCACTATTAGTACGTTACAAAAAATTAGTCAATAAATGGTTAGTAGATGCTGGGCGAGAATGGATTTCGTCAGTATTTTTCCTCAATCTACACCTAGATATGCTTTTTTTATGTATTAAATTTCTGTTATATTTTTGTATTACAATCAATGTTAGTCTGAGTGTTTGGTTAGTTTGTACAATCGTTTTGACTGCAGGCCAACGAGTACGTGTAGTGCGTGCATGTGTGCGTGATTGGTGTGTGTGTGTGTGTGTGTGTGTGTGTGTGTGTGTGTGTGTTTAGTGTGTGTGTGTGTGGTCCAAGTCTCTCTCTAACTTATATCGGCTAATTTCTAATTAAGTCTTTCTGATTGCTCTTTTTTATGTAAGTTACAAGTTTTTTATAAATTACATTTTTAAGTCTTCAAATTGTATTTTCTAAATAAGTATATTCCTTTCAAATTTTAGATTATTTATTAACTGAATTTGCTCATGTATTCCATGCTCCTGGCCTTGTATAGTTTATTTTAGAGTTTAAATCTTCATTTCTCATTTGTTAATGAAAATGTTTTTATTAATGACAATTCATTTTCTTATTTTAATTTTAAGTTTTTTTGTGTGTTATTGGTAGTGCAGGACTGAGGAACTCGTTTTCCCCACACACAGGCTGATGCCCATGTGGGGATAATTTCCTATAAGATTTTTGTTATGCATTATATTTAATTCTGTACATAAATTTTGGAAATAAATAAATCAATCAATCAATAAAAAAAAAATAAATAAATAAAAAAAATAAAAAAATTGGCAGCAACGTGGCATTACATAACTTTTCCTTTACCATCTAAAAGTGGTGCTTTTAAGTTTTCGTAATTAAACTGAACTTATAAGTACACTTTGTATTTCTAGTATTTTTTACTACGACCTCAGAAGTCACCACCCCCATGTGTTTATCGTCATACGGTACAAGTTAATGCGTAATATGTTTTTAAAATATACTAATTTTTGCCAACATGCAATTTTAAGTTAACGCTATATCTAAGCGTAGATTTATTCCTTCGATTTTTCAACATTTATACTCCTACTGATCAAACACCTAAATACGTAAATAACTATTAATTTATCAAAGTGATGAAACAAATATGTGTTAAAAATCTGAAACTTTAATCAATAAAGGGTAATACATTGTGAACGGTTAAAAGGCAATTAATATTTACAAGTTTGAAATTGCTATAATTTTGTAACGAATAAAGTAAAACAAGTAAAACAGAGAAAATATATTCCTATGCTTCTTTGTTTGTTTATATGAGTACGCAGCTTGTATCAATACGAATACATTTTAAAAATGCTATAAGATAGGGGAGTAATTATAATATAGCCAGAAACACATAAAATATATGTATTTGCACACAATACATTTTAAATGTGTGATTATGTTACACAAACACGTCAGTAAAGTCCAATTGTATTAAATGGGTAATTTGCGTTATATCGTTTTCATTAGGAAGAGTGGAACTTATTAAGCCACTCCGAATTTGTTATCGTGAAAAGTATGAAGTTCGGCCATGTTTGTTGTACCTGCTTGCACTGTTCAATTTTATGTTAACCAACAACAATCCAAAAAAAGAGGTTAGATAGGTTAGGTTAGGTAGTGATACGTTAACTTAGGGTATGATAGGTTAGGTTAGGTTATGATATGATAGGTTAGGTTAGGTTACGTTAGGTTAGATAGGTTAGGTTAAGGTATGGTACTTTAGGTAAGGTTAGGTTATGTTAAGTTATGATATGTTAGATTAGATTTGGATCAATTGATTTCTCCACGATGTGTTGCGTTACGCGAATGATAGTTCTAGGTCTGTAACAATAGTAAGATTGATGTGTTCTATTTGTAGGGTGTTGCACAGATGAGCATATTAGATTCTCTTCAAAACATTTCACAGTAAATAAAGTAAGGATGTCTGCTTGAGCTGTGTAAAAAACTTCAACAATCGCAACATGGTAGAACGTAGAGAACGGGCATAGACCTTCAACTGAAGGAAGTCTCAGTGTGATAATTATCCAGCCTTGTCTATTACACTAGGATGGAGGGATCAAATCTAAGTAATTTAACCCTTTTATTTATATTATATCCTCAACATTCATTGTTCACAGACCCGTGAGAGTGTTAGAGGGACGAATTAGGCAATAATTATCTTTAAACTACAATTTAAATTAATTATTTACCGTATTATTGCGGATTGATAAATATTTAATAACATTTTAGTTATACCTGAAACTAAAGCGATTAAATAACACTTTGTGTTGTAGTGCTATTTGTGAAGGCTATTGTTCCCAAATGTACACTGTGCCGAGTGATAACAATGATTACAACAAGCACATTGTCATTCCGGAACGAATACATGAACTGATTTGTTGAAATATCCGCTTAGTAGACGAACAATTGTCAGGGATCCCTTTCAACACGTGTTGCTTCGTCTCAAAATGCCGTACTTGGTATAACGCTAAAACATATTTTTCCTAGTGTGTATGGCGATTTTCTCAGAATCTGCATCATGTTTGTTTGAAAACTTTATTTCAGACCACAATATGGGGCTTTATTTTATAGCGTATACCTGACGTATACTAATAGTATACTGAGCGTGTACTTTAACATATGCTGATCATGGCATTTCTTTCTGGAAACTTCATTCAGCTCATGGATCATGTTATACACGATAGTCAACAAAATATGTATGTAATGGACTTTTTCATTATTAGTTCATATATATTTAATAACGAAATATAATAATATTTTAACCACTACAATTAATTTGTATTTTAATGAATCTTCGTACACCTACGAGTAATTACTATGCCGAATTCCATATTTCATAGTATCTATACTAATTTCACCAGTCTCTTCACCCTAAATAACTTTACATTACCTATGGTATAGTTAATATAGGCAATAGGTGGGAGGATGGGACTAAATCTATGTTCAGTAAATAATTATGGACATGTCTCTATTTGACCCGTCCTCAAAATATTTAAAATTGCTTTTTGAAACATAATGCTTTTTTTAAATATGAAGTTTTTCAACATACATAACAAGCGTGTGTTTTTATTTATAAAGACTAAATCGATAATTGACGCAGTAGGGAATACGTATAGTGTAAAAATCAAACATTAACTGTTTCTTGACCACTCTAACCGTTTGATTGAGTTGACCACGAAACTTTTCTTGATACATTTTAATCCTATGGCATCCGACGTGTGTCACTTGTATGGCTCAATTGATTTCTCAGCCACAGAACTGAAGTCATTAAAATTTGTTCAAACCCACTAAACTGAGCTGTGGAGTCCCTGCGGGATCAGTACTCAGTCCGATCTTCTCTTGATCTATATCAAAAAAGTTGATTTGTCATTACAACAAGGAAAAACTGTTTAATAAATACGTTTGTACATATAAATTTAAACCTTTTTAATCCTTTCAATAGTTTACTGCTTTTAAATAGCCCCAATCTTTAAATAACCTCATCGAAATAAAGTTAACTGAATTTTTCACTGCACCCGGTAGACTCTGATTGCGATCCTGTCGTTATGTTGTCATATTCCATATTAAAGGATGTACACTCTGCTAAGATCAATGGTATATACCTTGATCGGTTTTGACATGGAAAAATGAAATTGCTCATTTTTGCGCTATATAGTTTTTATGAATTTTTGTTCAGAGTTCATTGTCGAAATACAGCCCAAGTCAAGTACTGATTACGAAATATTATGGATTAATTTACCCCTATTGAGTGGAATTCTGGGGAGGATGTGCAAACAACAATGTTGTAAGAGTGATCAAATTGAAATAAAGTGAATGCGCAACATTGAACAGTCTTCTTTGTTTGAGACGTCATGTTATTTTTTTAATTGTTAACTGTTGATTCTAACATGTCGTTTTAAATTTTAGACACAACGCTACCGTTACAGGCAGGTGTTCTATTTATAAACAGATGACCCAAAAGAATTATAAGTGCATTGAGTCTAAGATGTTACAAATCTGCCTCTAATGCTTGTTGGAAAGCAACGATTTTTATAGTGTTGGAAACTTTTTGGCATTCGACTGGGAGTCTCCGTGAGGATGACGTTAGAGTTTGTGAATAGTTGTAACTTTAATGTAATCTCGACGTGGTATATATATTAAATTTTAAAATAGATAATTTACGTTTTCTATGCAATGTTTAACTAAGCAGACATATCTATTATATTGATGGCTGAGCGTTAAGGAAGGGCTGTCAATCGAAGGGCTGGATAAATATAATTGCTGTCTATCTATCCACACCTTATTTTGAACACATCTATAGACTTGACCATAGGTTTGGGTGAGTGTTACTAAAAATCTTTACTTTGATGTTATGGGTAACCATAACAGAAAAAATTACAAGAAAAATCAATTTGTAAATACAATGAGTAACAAATATTACATTTTTAAATGTAACATACTGACGTGGCCTAATCAAATGAGCTTTATTCACAAAGTTTTGCATGCAGTCTTACCGAAGCCTGTTACGCTACACGTGCTTTGGTGCATTCATACCGTGCTACTTTGATGGATTTAATCAAACAAACATTTGGGGTGTAAAGAAATATAAACCACACATTACACTAGACATGATTCTTATATTCAAATTTGTCTAAATTAATAGGCATAACCTAAGAAGATTTTTATACAATTTAATTTTAATGTTACGGAAGATTTGATGTAAACAATAAAACTAGAGCGTGCTCAAATTAAATGACACCAGTTGCAACATCCGACCTATTCACATACAAGAAATAGATTAAATGTATAGGATATAAGCATAAATAAAGTTGCATTCTTTTGAAATGTGTGGATTGTTTGAACTTTCTAGCACCAGCTTGTCTTAGCATGGGCAATAACTGTAATTTAAAACATTATAACTTTAACAAGAAATTTACACAATAAACCTCTACGTGCTTTATTCAATTCATGCCAATTAATGTATTAAGTTAATTCTGAGTGGATGTGAAAAATTATTAAACTAATCTCTCCCTTAATTAACTTTGATTCAATTAAGATAATATACAACACTTTGAAGTAATTTGTTTTAAATACATCATTAAAAACTCACAACTCCGTTATTTATAGACCTATAAAAAAGATTACAGAATGCTTATAATATTACCAAACTTGTTCATACCATACGATATCTTTGTATCTTAAGTGGTTTATCAAATACATGTATCACACAAGAATTTTAATTACTGGAACTAGTTCAAACTTTATATAACAATTTTTGTTACAAGTTTTCGTTCGTTGGTACGCATTTCGATTCAATAAGTTGGTTGTTCAAAATATAAAAAACATTCACAACTCATTTAATTATCACCCTAAAGTAAAGAGTATACTTATAAAATAATGCCATAAACATTTTATTTAATAACCACACTTTTAGTATCTCGAACAATATTCATATTAAATAATACCTTAGATGTTCAAAAATGTAACTAATTCTTCTGATTGAGCTGTATGAACTATTTTCTATATCGTCACAGTTGTTAATAGGCTTACTAGATTTACCGTATTTGTTTCATATTCTTTTATAAATATATACATTAAGATGATTTATGTAATACAAATAATATGATTTATGCGGTAAAGAGTTACAAGTTACGACTTCAGATAAAGATTTCCGAAACAAAAGAAACCCGAAAAATAAATACTCCAAGGAAATACACTGGATTTTACGATTTCTTTCTAAATACTCCATTTTAATATACAGCTATTGGGGTGTGCGTTAAGTTGATTTCTTGTACTAATACGATTTTTTTTAAATCCAGCTTGGATACATTTTTAATCAATGTGTAACAAACACTGTTGGCAGTAAGAGGTTACCTCTGTGCGGCTGCAATATGCTACCCGCTGTGGCGGGAATTGCTTCCCGCTGACGCATATCTACAGTGGCGTGGTCAAAGTATCGATTTTTCATCCATCCGATTATTATTAAACTTATTTATAAGTAACACTTCTTGTTTATTGTTGAAGAGACGTCTTCTAATAGTTTTACTAAAACCAGTTACTATTAGACGATGTGAATGAAAATGTAACAAGGGATTTCGGTTTTTCGTAAATCACCAAAACTATACTACAACTGCTCCCCACGGTTTTTGCATACAGCTGTGATAAAATTTTATTATTAATACTTTTTTTTCTTTAAAAACAACGCAAAGATTTCATTACCAGTACTGATTAAATTGTAGTTAAAATGTTACATCTGCCTTTAAAGCATTTCTACCATGATGACTACCATATTACTATTGTTACATTGCTCACATACCATACCAAGATGTCCTATATGTATACCAGTATGGAAATGAAGTTTAATTTAGAAAGACACCGAAGTCAGTAAATATTTATTTTATATATCATGTAGTTTAAGGTTTTAAATAGGGTTCGTTTTTAAAGACACTAAGGTGTTCTACTAAGCTTCTTGTACTAACAAATTCATTAGGAACTATGTAGTACTTTTTGAAATTGTAGTTATTTAACTTGTGTGTAATGTGCAAGTTTTAGCCTACAAAAGTATTGCACGAATAAATAAATAAAAGTAATTTTATATTATTCCATATACAGAGTGAGTTTTATGTCCTGGCACACCTGGATATAATTCAAACGGCCAGAAATATTTATGTGAAACCTTGACCCTACCTATTATAACATATCTTTCAAGTTGTTGAAAATTTTGCCCCCCCTGTAACGGTCTTGTCCTGTTTATCGTAACATGAGTTAACACTAACGCAAATTCTAAAAACAGTTACCTGTTTTAATGTAGCAGGTGTTCAAGCTGTTCAACTTCGGCTGTTTGATAGTGTGCTAGACGTGTGTAAAAATTTGAGACAGCATTCAATCATTAACTGTCTTGTCCTGTTTATCGTAACATGAGTCAACATGCTTTGGAATTTCCCTTGTTCTTATCTTACCGTTTGCAACAATCTACTGTTGACTTTCTCTTTACTTCTCACTTGCATTTCATCAGATGATTGGTTAAGTTGCTATAAACAACATCAGTTTAAGGTTATTTTTCTGACAAATAGTGTTACTTATTTTATTTCTACATGGAGAATTCTGAGTTTGAAAGAATTACTGTGTTAATGATGAGAGGTAATGAAGAACGTATGAGATCATACGCTGAAGTAGCAGAATTATTCAATGAGGAATTTCCTAACCGGAACAATCCCATAACTAGATTTACGGTTGCAAGAATTGTTCAACGGTTTAATGATACTCATTCTGTAAAGGATAGACCCAACCCAGGAAGGGCTCCTGTAATCCTGACGAGGTGAAATCATTAGATGTTATGCAGTCCTTTGTTGAAGACCCCACATATCTACGAGAAGAGCTGCTTTGGAGCACGACATTAGCCAATCTACAGTAAGAAAAATTATTAAATGTAATAAATTCAACCTTTTAAAGTAAAACTACTGCAAGAGCTTAGTGAAGATGACTATGACCGTAGGGTTGAATTTTGTGATATAATGATGGGCAAACTAGACGCTGAACCTGAGTTACTGAACAGAATCCTTTTTAGTGACGAAGCAACTTTCATGACCAACGGTGCCGTCAATAGGCATAATTGTCGTTACTGGGCAGATAACAATCCACACTGGTATGTTGAGGCCCATACACAACGCCCTTCAAAAGTTAATGTTTGGGCAGGAATAGTTCATCACCGCTTGGTCGGTCCATTTATAATTAATGGAAATTTAAATTCTGTGAAGTATTTAGATATGCTTGAAAACCAGATTGTACCTGCACTCCAAAATATGTTTTGACAAGAAGCTGATAACATTTGGTTACAAAAAGATGGATCACCACCACTCTATGGTCTTGAAGTACAACAATACCTAAATAATGTATTCCCAAGAAGGTGGATAGGCCGAAGGGGCGCTGTGGAATGGCCAGCAAGGTCTCCTGAGCTTAACCCACTTAATTACTTTTTTTGGGCTACGTGAAATATCTGGTTTACAAAACAAAGCCAATCGACGTCCATGACTTAACGCAAAGAATTTTGAACTTATCTCAAACAATTCTTAGAGATCATTTCTAGAAAGCTGTCTCAAGTTTTTACACACGTCTAGCACACTGTCAAACAACCGAAGGTGAACAGTTTGAACACCTGCTACATTAAAACAGGTAACTGTTTTTAGAATTTGCGTTAGTGTTGACTCATGTTACGATAAACACGACAAGACCGTTACTGATTTTATTACAGTAAATTGTCATAAAATCTGTTAAAATAAACGTAGAGACCTCTAGTTTGTATGATTGGATTTCTTTTTTTTTATTCCCTTTAAAATGAGGGGTCACATGATAGGGGTTTGTATTTGAAAAATTTTTAGTTGCCCCCTTTACCCCCCTTTAGAAAAGGGGGGCAAAATTTTCAACAACTTGAAAAATTAAAAAAAAAAATGTTTTAATAGGTAAGGTCAAGGTTTCACATAGATATCTGTGGCCGTTTAAATTAAATCCAGGTGTGCCAGGACATAAAACTCACTCTGTATAATGGGATAGGCGTACAAAATGTTAAAAATAATCAATATATAAAACCGGTTGCAATTTAGTATGATATAACGTAATGCAATGAGCAATCTTGCAAAATTATGCTGCATGGAAATATCGAAACAAGCATATAGGGCTTTATAATTTGCATCTTTAATGCCTTGATCAGATGGTCAGATTTAAAAATAAATACCAAGAACAGTTTTTGAGTTCTAAAATAATTGTTCCAAACTGAAGTCCAAAAGTCGTGGACGAGTGGAACTATATTTTAAAAGGAAAAACACGTAATTCAGTCAGCATTTGGACATTTTACGTCGCGATTTCAGATAGAAAGTAATCATTACTCTCTTTGAAGAGTTTTAATATATGAGTAAACCTGTACAAAAGTTATGAGGTCGTTACTAAACGGATTTTAAACCCCAATAAGGATTTTAAAAATTGTCCACTGAGGTTAAAAACCTTGAAAAGGAAGGAACATGAGATATAAAAATAATATCACGATCCATATTGTAGCTAATGTATATTAACATTTAGGCATTTTTCAAAATGAATCCGCAGGGAATATATTGTTAAAACTACATTATACATATTTGTTTATATGAATTATAGGCTTCATGTGGTGTCAAATAATAAGTGAGCCTGATGCTGGCTATAAGGAAACGTCACGTGGAAGCCGATGTTAGCATATGGTCGTAACGTTCTACTTCTACATGTCTGAGAGAAACGGGTGCCGACCTCTTACCTTTGTCTGAAATAACGTTCGTTTGCAAACACGCATTATGAAACGTTATACTTGGGATTTTCACAGACAGTAATGATAAGTACTAAGCTAGTCAAGGTCTGTATTTAGAGACAAAACAAGTCGGGATTGAAACGGATCCCTGATCATTGTCGGTTGGCTAAGCGGATATTTCGACAATCAGTTCATTTATTCGTTCTGTGATAACAATGTCCCATTGTACTCATTGTGTTACACGGGGCAGCGTACATTTAGGAACAAAACCTTTCAAAAATATAAATGATAAATATAAGATACGTAACAAAGAGTTATTGATTTATTTTATTTTCTGTTTCAATTACAGGTAAATGTTGTTGATTTTAACAAGCAGTTATAACGCCGCGAATAAAACCAATGATGATCATTGCTTTTCCAGTAGCCATACTCACAATGTACTCTAGAGTATAAGTTTTTCGATAAAACGTAGTTTCGTGTAGGAATAATTACAACTTTCAACTTTCTTTCGGAAGGTCACGTTTCAGTGACGGTCATGTTCTGTGATGGTCTCTGTTTTAATTTTTTAATGCAGTACTCGTAAGCTATTAAGCTACTAGTAATTTATAATATTTTAAAATAAAAAGCTTGTATGGCTATCGAACATCATATGAGTAGTAACGTTTGTAATATTATCAAAGCTAGCTCAAATGTGATTAAGAAACTTATCAAGTAATATCAATGATTATGTGATACGAATAATGGCACAGTTACATTGGACATTAAGTATATCATAAAGTTCACTCAAATTGAAATGAGTTTTAAAGGCATAATCAGTAAATATCGATATTATTAAATTTTTGTGCAGTGTAAGAATTATGAAGTAATATTCCTAACCTGCTTTTATAAAATCACTATAATTGGGGTTAAGTTCCTTATACCGAGGTGAAAGTACCACCAACGAGAGGTACACAGTTAAAGCGGATATATCCATTTAGTACTCCACCTAATGGCCAGCTATATACCTTATCTGGACTACAACAGGGATGGGGTGTGTGTAGTGTCTCTCCCACATCAATACTTGAATAGAAAATCCTATTTTTGGTTTTGTACAGGCAGAATAGGCAAAGATTATAACTGGCTGAACGTTAGTGAGGGGTTCGGAAAAATTTGATTTTTTTCTGTATGAACACACGTTACCTCGAAAACGAATTGACTTGTAGAAACATTTTCCCTTTAAGCTTCTTTTTTCCTTTTGGCCAGGCAACACCGAGTTCGATGATAGTGATTGTCAATTTATGGGATGAAGCTAATATTAGATTAAGCTAAGTTAGTGAATATTTCCACATTGATATTATGAGTAACCATGTTAGCAACGAGAATACCATAAATTATTTGTGCAAAAACCGCATGCAGTCATATGACATGAAGACATGAGGTAAAGTATCACATATAGTTGAGATATACTTAAGATATTTTTAATTTGGTTAGTGAAGAGAAGTCTCTTGACAACTCTTCTTTGGGTCTCTCTCCCATTTGCACCTCAGTATGTATTATTTTTTGCGTTATTTGACCATAATGTTTCCTAGGATTATCGTAGTGGTGTTTTGTTCATATTAATGTGCTTCCATTGAATTGGTCTTTAAAATGACATGACACATGGTAAGGTTTGCAATTAAAAAATTAAATTGATCCCCCTCTACCCACTTTAAACAGGGGAGAAGGAATATTTTTATCCTTCAAAAAGTCCAAAAAAGTATTTTAATAGTTATGGTGAAGATTGTACATCGATATCTCAATCCGTTTGGAATATATCCAGGCGTATCAGGAATTAATTTACACCACACGCACGAAATACACACACGCGCGCACACACACACACACACACACACACACACACACACACACAGTGTACACTGCATATATGAACGTCTGTCCTGGCGGAGCAAGTACTATTTGTGATTCAATGTTTATTGGAAAGCATAGAAGGTTTGTTGTAACCTTAGTTTATTTCATATACACATAATGTGGACTTCATCACTAATCTAATGTGAACTTCCAGTGTATATGTAGCAAGCCAAACTCAAAACAGAACACCAAATTAACGATACTCAATGAATCCAACCAAAGTGATAAACAGAGATGATTGTTTACTGAAGTGAATTGGATACTTTGAAGTGAACAGATTGGACTACAGACAGACAGACAGACAGCTGGTTAATTGGATTTGGAACCAATCTCGCGATAAATATCTGCAAATTTATCCTCACCCATTGGTTGATGTATCCTTTGTGTAAACAGCTCGCAGTTTATCATATACGCAAAAGAGGCTAAGTGGACGTTTTGGAATTTAATTTAATTCTATACCATTTGAGAATTTGGATGGAACTCCAAGTATATACTTTATACATATATATTTATAAGGCTTCGTGAGCTAGCATCGAGAGCTTGCTTCATGAGTTTGCTTCGTGAGATTGCATTGTGAGCTTGCTTCGTGACCTTGCTTCGTGAATTTTCTTCGAAAAATTAATTGAAATAAATAAGATATTTTTCTATGTAAATGGAGTTCATGAAGGAGTTAAACCAGCTTGGTGAATTCAAGTTTAAAGAATATAACAAATTGAATGAATTAGAAGAAAATAAGAAATATAGAATTTCGAATTTGGAGAAAATTAAAGATAAATTCGGGTTTACAAGCATTGCAGAATTGGAAGAGTTCAAAGTGCATTTGCCTAATGGATTTTTAAATCACTTAGATTAAAAAAAGATTAAAGAATTGAATAAAAATTATAATTATTATTACACTTGATTATTACTGGAAAGAAGACAATAAAAGATAAAGAATGTGTTACAATTAACTTTGTAGAATAAAGATTTTTCATTAAACAGCTTAAGAAATTAGAAGCGTATAGTAAAACAGCTTAAAAAATTAGAAGGCTACAGTAAAAAATCTATAGATTCGGTTATTTTTAATTCGTGATTTACTGTTAGATTTCTCAGTCATTTATGGTACATCGGACACGAATTTACATTGAATTTCGGTTGGCTCCAAAAGTGCGCTAGAACCGCCATATTCATATCTACTTATATATATATATATATATATATATATATATATATATATATATATATATATATATATATATATATATATATATATATAAGTATATATATAATTCACAGTGTCAAAAATGTTTAACCTTGTTTCACAATTATGGTTGTTACTAATTGGCATTAAATGTTAAACAAATCATAACATTTGTTCTATAGTATGATTTTAAGATATTTGTATTTGTGTGTACAATATATTCATGTAGCACTAAATCGCACTAAATAGAGAAATGAGTGACATACATGATTCACATGGGTTAATAAATATTTACAAGATGAATACACTTCTGTAAAATTAAAGTAATTTTCTTTTTTTTTCACTTTTTATGGATGTTTATTATAAAAGTAACCACAATACATATAGGTGTTTCATTAATAATGATGGATTCTTATCAGCTATTTTAATTTTCTTTAAAAAGTAAAAAAAATCAGTTGAGTAATTAATATGCAACATTACATGCCAAACTTCATATTACCGTATTGAGTGTGCACAAATTTATTCTGCGATGTTCTCCTTGATATCGTTGTTTCCCACAAAACCAATATAAATATTTTTACTAACGCTCAGCTAAATTCCACAAAGTGACATGCATAATCATCGACTAAATTCTGACTATATAGAAATAAAGTTTCACGAAAAATATCTCAGGCAGACAAAATAAAATGTTTGAATGCCTATTGTAACGTTTGTCCATTATGTCTATCAAAAGGCCAAAATAGGATTATATAATCAAGTATAGATTACGAGATAGACACTACACACATTCCCCCCTACTGGAGTCCAGATAAGGAAGATAGCCGGCCATTCTGGAGAGTACTAAATGGATATACCCACTTGAACTGTGT
This sequence comes from Homalodisca vitripennis, assembly GCF_021130785.1. Classification (NCBI taxonomy): domain Eukaryota; kingdom Metazoa; phylum Arthropoda; class Insecta; order Hemiptera; family Cicadellidae; genus Homalodisca; species Homalodisca vitripennis. Next base: position 20,069,660 of record NC_060212.1, read on the forward strand.
ACCTCTTATACTTTCCTACTCTACTCTACTTTCCTCTCGGTATTGGTGATAACCCCAATTAGAGTGTTATTTGGTTGTAGATTAGGAAAATTACATCATAATTTTCAAAAAAAAAAATTGTAATAATATTAATTGTAATGATTACGCCTGTTCGTTAAAACGAGTTATTTTACGAGTAATCCATATATTAGGCATAGGGTACAATGTAACTGTACCATTATTGGTATCTCAAAAAGTTTGAGTATACAAGAATGTTTTCATATCGTGCGTAACATAGATTTGAATAATAATTCAAAACATATGTTTAAAAATCCAACAGTTTTACCATATAATATTCTTCAAAAAGAATATATAATGCCTGAAAAAGCTGATAGACTGTCTTTTAATTAGTACAAGTAGTATTTTTATATTTCTATTGAATTATTATATGCAAAGAAAGATTAATTAGACAATAAATAATAATAATATTAACTCAGAAAATGTTTCTTAATCACATTTAAACTAGTTTTGCAAATGTTGAAATTGTTCTACTCTTGTTGTTACGTAATTTGGATTTTAAAATATTTTACATTACTGGAGGGTTAAGAGCAATGCATTACAAATTAAAACGATGACTAGGCCTATAACAGAACCTGGTACTGGTAATACATATCATTCGATACATTACTGCGAAGGAGGTTGCTATTACAGAAACCTGAATCAGCAATGTTCACTATTAGTTCCTTTGCGGTGTTTTAGGGATTGTTAAAATTTAAAAATCTACTAGACCGTATTCATAACTTATATTTGTGAAGGGTTTTTTTACCAAAAGTACGCCCTGCTTTGTGACAACAATGAGTACAACAGGTACATTGTCATTCCGGAACGAATACTTGAACTGATTGTCAAAATATCCGCTACTATCAGGCATCCATTTCAATCCCAAGCTATTTGCCCTTAATTACAGACCTAGACTAACTTAGTACTTATTCTGAGTGTTTGTGGCAAAGCCGAGTTTGTTTTCTTTGTGCTTGTTCGTGAGGGAATTTCATTTAAGTTAATGGTAAGAGGTGCTCACCCGTCTTTCTCAGACATGTAGAAGTAGAATATTACGACTATATGTTGACATTGTGTGCTGGTGACATTTCCTTATAGCCTACATACATCAGGCGCACAGCTGTTTCGACACAACAGAAAGCCTACAATGTATGTTAACACATTTTTATCCATTTCAGATTACATTTCCTTTTTAAGTTATAGAGTAGTATATTTTTCGATTTACACAACCCTTTATAATACCGCAAATAAAATCAATTGACGATCTTTCTAGATTCAGTGTCCGTGTCCCTTTTATATACCAATCTTAATCTTTTAAGTTCTAGTTATCTAAAATATTTAAAAACAAAAGCTTATATGGATATCAAGCATAATAATATGAAAAAATAAGATTGTGGCAAAGGTAGCTCAAATTTGATTAATAAACTTTATCCATTAGTTAATTTTAATATTATTTATTACCTAATTAATCTGGCCTAATATAGGTTTATGATAAAGTACAGCAATAAAATATTAGGGAGAAATTCTCAATGGTAGTTTAAAATAAACAACAATTCGGATCTTGATACCATTTTTATATTTCATTCCTTTTCCTTTCCCAGGGTTTTTAACCTTAATGGTCTATGGTTTTTAAACTATCATAGATATTAAAAACTCATTTAAATCCTTCACAGCAGATGAAAACCCCTTCAGCAACAGACATATTGTAGTGTGATTTATCTTGTACAAGACCATTTAAGATATTGAATGCCTGCAAAGAGAGTAAAGATTATTTTCTATTCAACTTCAGGAAAACTACCAAATGCAGTCATTGTATGTTGTTCGTTTTGAAATCTTTTTTCTCCTCTTGTTCTGTTCTCCAACTTGTTTTGTTTTACCTACTGTGGAGGGCAACGTTTTCATGCATTTTGAAGGTACCTATGCACGACTTTTTGTTTATGAACTTACTTAAGAGCCATAAACAAGGTTTTCAGTTTTTGTTTAGTAATATTACCATCACCAAAAGCAGTAAAAAGTATCAAACCATAATACATTGTTTCTATTATTCACAATTAAAATAATTTTTTACATTTTGAAATTTTGAGCATTACGTTATAATATTATAATTAATTCCGACCGTAGTCGTCTGTTGATAATGTTATATATATTTTTAGGTTTACGTCATTTAAACTGTAATAATTTTAATTCACTATCGACGAAAATCAGGTACTTTAGTATTTTACAATGAAGTTTAAATGTACAAATGTGCAGTCTTATATAGTGGCCAAACAGTGACTCTTCATCTGTAACTGTCCCCCAGTGGCGTAGGCATAGGGGGAAAAATTGTTGGTTTGGCCAGAAAGATGTAAAATATCTTTCAGTGAGGTAACAATCTGCAGCCACTGTTTTAACTATGATGTCCCATACACAAAAATGTACAACTAAAAAAAATAAAATAATCATTCTTATGATTGTACTGGAGGTAACTCGTAATTCATATTTGTGAAGCTGTAATATTTAAATTGATATTAAAGTTGTTGCAAAAATAAGAAAATATACATATTAAATTTGTTCTGGTGGTGAAACTGCGAGATATCACCAAACCATAATCGGTCTACTTACCACATCCTTACTGATGGTTGATAAAACGTCTGGTAAGTTTGCTAGTGTATAGTGGATTGAAGTCAGTTATGAACTATTCGACTTCTTCTGAATAGATTATTGTAAAGTGTAGCGCAATTCATAGCTCCGTTAAGTAATAATTACTGAAGATTTCCTTGATGTGTGGAATAAAAATGTTTTAGCAATCCAGACACTTTTTTCAAGTTCGATACTATATGGCAATAGCAAATCTAGCAGTTTTTTTCTCAGCGATCTCTGTAAAACGATGAATAGCAATAGCGCAGCGCAGCGAGTACAGGGGTTGCAAGATAACCGAATCAAGCAATGTAGCCCGTGGCTGTTTCTTGAATGAGTGACCGTTGAGCGATCACAGCGGATATCTCGTAATAACCGCCATACCCACTACACTGCTTTATTGGCTACATGAATACTACTTCAAATAATTATGCCTTCTTTGATTCTCATGTATTAACTTTTATGCCTTTTGCACTGAATCTCATTGTCCTAATGTTCTTATTTTTATATAAGACCAATTTTGTAACATATTAGTATGGTGTGTGCGAATTTTTATTCGTCATGGTAGCAATGCTCTACAGACAGATGTGACTTGAAATAGTGTATAAAAAAAGTTTAATCACTATCGGTAAAAGCACTGTTGTGTTTTATAAATAAAACGTTTCAAAATATTTAATATTAGTGAACTTTTATAACACCTGTACACAAACATCCATTGTGACGAACTTTAATATAGTTTTTGTGTTTTACGTAGTCGAAAATCCTTCGTCTCACTTTTTTAAATAGTACTCAATTTTATAAAATTATTAGTTTCATCAGTGACGCTTATAAAAACATGTTTCGTAATAATCGAATAATTGGATGGATAAAAAATCGATGTTTTGACCACGCCACCACGGTCAGTGGTAAACATTTCCCGCCACAGCGGGTAGCATATTGCAGCCACGTAGAGTAACCTCTTCACTGCCAACAGTGTTTGTAGAGATAGTTTCAAATAGATTAAAAATACATCAAAGGTATGTTTTCAAAAAGTACTTTTGGTGTAAAAAGTACTGACAAGAACTAAGATTATATGCATTTCCAAATTGATTTTACAAAAATAACCTGAAATCCATGACCTCATAAATCATATTAATTGTATTATATTCATCATATTGTTATGTATGTATTAAGTTTAAGCACAGCGATTTATCACAATGTGTATAAAACACTATATATTACGTACGGTAAATGTAATAGGCCTAAGTGTGAAAAATATTGGAAATAGTCCATCAGCTCAGTCGGAAGACGTAGGAAAAAATCTTATAAATGAAATAATAATACAATATATAATATTTTATAATAATAAAAAATGAATAAAACACATTCCTCATCGAATCACTCACATCAGCAAACAAAACAATGGCCGTATTCAAATTAATGATCGACAGATTACACAAAATTCCGATGAAAACTGATGATTTGTATAAAGAATTAAATATTATTAAATAAACCGCCCAAAATAATGGATAAAAACCAAGCAAGATTGATGTATTATCGAAGAACTACACAAATAAAAAGAAATAAGAAGAAAGATTTATCAAATACATCCAATCAGACTACTACCTTGGTAAACATTGCCACAAAATTAAAAAATCATTTTATAAACAAGGATATCAATTGACTTTCAAAATCTCTAACAACCTCGAACTTTTAATCAAAAACAAAAGCAATTGAACAAACCAAAATTAAAATTCAAAATTTAAGAATAGTGGAGTATACAAATTAAATTGTAATGATTGTTAATCCTACTATATTGGACAAAATGGCCGATCCTTTAAAATAATTTAATGAAAACATAAAAGCATTGAAGACATTATCAAATTCAAAATATGCAGACGATTTAAATAACACCGGCCATACATACACAAACACCGAAAATAATCTTGAAATTTTACACACATGCAAAAAAGTCACCTATTGTCAACTTTAGAATATTTTGAAATTAACAGAAGTGCCAAAATTAATCATAATATATTATTAAATGCCAAAGATTTTGTAACAAAAAAATATTATTTGATAGACTTTTAAACAATACAGTATATATTGATCATATATAAAATTAAATACAACAAATTTATTCTCCAAGGTAGTTAAAACATACGACAATTTGATTTGGTTTCAAATATTTATTTTCATAATTTACCTTAACCTAAAAGTACCTGAAGATAATTTCTTAAAATTTGAAATGTACATTGTACGAAATAAAAATACACCAAAAAGTGTTAAAAAGGTTTATTATTGTATATTTTATATTTATCACACACTTTTCGAGGCTACATCTCTAATAACATATTATTGTTATATTACTATATTTTTTTTGCTCTCTGAAGTGAATAAAATACAAGTGTTAGAAGTATTTCCACTTGCATAACATTGAAAAAATATAAGACGAGTCATTATATATGTTACAGTATGTCATTCAACATTAACGTAACTGTTTTATGTGTGCAACTTTAACATAGTAAAATAATGTAATACAACATCGTACAAGGTTTTATCAGTCTCTTCTCCAAAAAACGTATATATTGTAGTTGCTAGAAAATCTTAATGTATACCAATATTATTTTTTGATGTTACTTTATTGCTCTTAATGGAATAAGATTGTATTTTTTTTATTACTTATTTGTTTTTGTTTGTATTCCTTTCGTCCTATTATTGTTACTTCAACCTATTTTCATTTTTTCGTTATTTAAATAGGTTTATTGTATATAAACTTATAGGCTTGTGTGGTTTTATTATTCATGAAGTGTACATGCTTTATATTAGTAATATAAGGCTATCTTGACATAATCAGTTGTGAATTTATTTGGAATGGTGGGTCCGTTTTTAAATAGAAAAACTATTTTTTTGTCAATCGCTTAAAAGAAAAAAATAAAAGTATTATATAATATTTACATACTAAACTCAAGTTTTAAATATACATCAGTATTAGTTGAGCTTTTACTGGAAGGGACTGGAAAAAACTATTTTTATCTGTCTACCTGCTTGAATGTCCGCATATCTCTTACACAAACAGACGTATGACGACATTATGCATCCAGCTTTATTTTATTATAAGCAACACTGAGTTAGATGATAGTTTATAACTCCATGGTACTCGCACTTGGGTGAGCGTTAGTGGATATTTTAATTGGACTTATGGGTAACAATTATAGTAACTGGAAATAGGGCAATAAATACAATTTGTAAACAATTTAAGTACAATACGAGGACATGTTTTATTTATACAGTAAACGAAAAACGTAATAAAATAAAATATCAATGTTAGGGACTGTATTTTGATTTCAGCACACTCTTGCGTTGCAGTGCCTTCCCTAGCTCATCGGAACTATTATTGTTAGAACACTTCAAAGAAATCTAACTAGATTAACAAAAAGGACAGACATGTATTGTCAACCAGAAAATTAAAGTTCAATTATTAGCAAAGTTCTTGAACAATGGGAAGGAATAAAAATTAAGATCCTTGCATGAATATTTTATAAGATATTTAGAAAATTTTCAATACAAAACATTTATATTTCAACTGTACATAAGATGTCCAAATACGGCACCCAGACAATACTTCTTATAACTCTCTTACTGCTATTGGAGTACAAGCTCTTAAGAACTGCAATTCATATGTGTGTTAAGATGAACAAACTACTGACCCATCACTTCACATTTATCTTACAGCTGTATTCCGGATGGGTTGGACTCTATAGTTAGCTCAGAGGTCAGGGACTGATTAGTCACTGCCATAACTCTCCCATAACAGTGGGAGAGCACATATGACCTGCATATTGTATGTGTGTTACAAACGCACATGCTATTGACCCAACACTGTACATTTAATTCGCAGCTGTACTCCGGATGTGTTAGGATTTAGAGATAGCGCAGAGGTTAGGGACTGATTAGTCACTGCCATAACTCACCCACCGTTATCACTCTAGATGCACTTATGCCCTACATGTTGTATGTGTGTTAGTAAATCACATACTATTGACCCATCACTCTACATTTAATTCGCAGCTGTACTCCGGATGTGTTAGGATCTACAGATATCGCAGAGGTTAGGGACTGATTAGTCACTGCAATAACTCACCCACCGTTATCACTCTAGATGTACTTATGCCCTACATGTTGTATGTGTGTTAGTAAATCACATACTATTGAACCATCACTCTACATTTATCTCGCAGCTTTACTCCGGACGTGTTAGGATCCACAGATAGTGCAGAGGTCAGGGACTGATTAGTCACTGCCATAACTCTCCCGTTGTTATCACTCTAGAGCACATATGACCTGCATATTGTATGTGTGTTAGGGAAGCACATACGATTGACCCAGAACTGTACATTTATCTCGCAGCTGTACCCCAGATGTGTTAGGATATAAAGATAGTTCAAAGGTCAGGGACTGATTAGTAACTGTCATAACTCTCACGCTGTTATCACGCTAAATGCACTTTTGACCTGCATATTGTATGTGTGTGTTAGGAACACCAATAATATTGACCCATCTCTGGACATTTAACTTACGGTTGAACTCCGGATGTATTGGTATTTATAGATAGCGCAGAGGTAGGCGATGATTAATAACTGCCATAACTCTCCCTCTGTTATCTGGTCACTTCGTGTTATCACCTACATAAACCTAGGTCGAGGAGAGGAAGGTGAAGCTGCTTTGTTACTGATTTGGGTTATATCTATTAGCAATCAACAATGGACCTATATGAAGTTTTTGTTACAGACTTTTTAATTCTACAGTCTGATACAATATTTTTAGTTAAAGTCAAATTTCTTATGTTTAGCCCCTAAGGTGTTGTTGACTTAGAACTTGGGAAATAGTTTTCTCTTGGTCCAACAAAGAGCTTAACGAAGCTTAGAATCAAAACGTAAAAGGTCATTCCGTCCTTCCGTGCGCTACCTTATTCGTTACGATTTGTCGGACTCGCCGATAATCCGTTTTACCGTTCATTTATTTATAACATTTACTTTTTTATCCATAGATAATACAAAGTTTTTCACGCAATTTTTTTTGAATGTACTTAAAATAATAACTATTGAGATTATATATACAGCAGAGAATGTTTATGTTTAATTTGTTATGTAGATTCATAATAGTGATAAATAGGAGAAATGGTAATGTCTATAAACACTATCATAAATTTTATTAAAAATTCTCACTCACATCGGTTCAAGCATGGAAAATATGTTATATTATATAACATAGAAGCTGGGCTTGAGCTCATAGAAATAAGTATATTCTAGTTTTATTGTCCCCGTAAATAAATAATGATAATAATAATCTCTTTATAGTGTTTGACAATATATAACATTGTATTGCAATAGTCAAATGCATCATAAGATATATCCTAACTACACATTCACTCACAGTCATACTTACATCTCAGCATTCTCACGACACAATCACACAGACTTCGGATCCATGATTTTCAATCATCCCAACGGCTCGTCATGAATTCATCAACCGAGTAAAACGCTTTAGACACCAACAGGCGTTTTTGATATCCTCAGGGAGTTTGTTGATTACTCTGACAACCACCTGCTGAGGGAGGTGTTGCGATAATGTCAGTCTGCGTTGATGAGTTCGCAAGTTGTCCCTGCCTCTAGTTTCATATTGGTGAGCGTCCCTGTCACTTATCAAGGCACATCTCGATCCTCAATACACGATCACCTCAAAAACGTAAAGGCATCGCAATGTCATCAATCCCAGCTCCCCGAAACATGCCCTGCACGACTCTCTATAAATCAGTTTTAAAATGAATCTGACTCCTTTTTTTTGGAGCCTGAAAACCCGCACCATTTTGTTTTTGGCAAATCCTCCCCAGAGTCTTAATCCATACACAAGATGTAGGTGGATTAGGCCGTAATAGGCCGTTTTTAGAACTTCTAGGGTACAGAACTTTGCTAGGTGCCGTAGGGCAAATATGCCTGTGGTAACTCTAGCACAGATGCTATCAAAGAGTCGTGTCGTCAGCATATTGAACCAGTGCCCCAAGTTGGATCACTGAGTTCAATCTACAGACATAAATCAGGAAAAGGAGAGGTCCAAGGATAGATCCCTGAGGGACACCATGAGCCATTTTGATTTTGCTGGATTTTGACAGATCTAATAAATAGAGTAGTATTAGATCTGACAGATCGCTGTGACCTAGTACACTTGCTTAAATTTATCTACGTATACTTTTATTAAATTAATTTTTAATTTTAAATAAATACATACCAAAACACAAATAAAAATAATATTACTATACCATAGAAGCCATAACCTAATATACCATCCGTGCTTTTTAATATACCACAAGTACAATAATGTTTGAGATTTCTTCTGAAAGGCAGATTAAAAAGTTAAAAAAATTAATAATTAAATATTAAATTAATAATTAAATAATTGCATGCATTATGATTATACAGTATTTATTAAGTTTCCACGACCCATAAGAGTGCGAAAACCTATCTAAATATCATAAGTTATACTGTATAGTTATACTTGTACTATGTACACATCAAGTACATAACATAATATTTATTTTATTCAAATATTGTACAAGGATAATATAGAAAATAGTTTATTTTACCAAATATGCAATAGCACAACGCCGATGGAAACAACTATAACTTTTAATTGAAATAAGTATGGAAATATCAAAACTCATTGTTTATTACAAATATTAAATTATGATTATTATTTATGTTATACTAATCATATTTGCTTAGCTGTGACTTTCAGAACTTATATGAGCACTTTGTACAGCAATTACACTATATTTTATATCGAGTTACGGACTGAAAACGACATCAGAGAGGTTAGAAGTAATTTTTCGAATCAAGTACATAGTATTATTATTACATGTAGTATTGTGCATAATATTCATTAAGAGAATTACAGTAAAACATACGCAGCTTTAGTATGGAAGAAATAGTTTGAAATTCTTATTTTGGTTGAATGTTAAAAGGGATTTTTATGGTAATTGCTCTTATTACGATATAACACGCATGTTATCAGATTTAACACGATTTATTACACGTTTTTTGCCCTAAATTAAAACTTAAACACTCACTTGCAACAAATGTAATACTTTGTGAAAAAAGATGTTTCGTAACACTAGATGAGGGTCTTTCTAGTTTTAATTTATTTTTTATTAGGATAAGTATTATAATTCCAATATAAGAGTTTCAATCCCACTTAATGGATTATAAATAGGATTAAAAATTAAACAAATTAAGGAAACTAAACTTCATGTCAATGACTATAAAGTGTACCTTAAAGTTTTTTGGGGATTTCCTTGTTCAAATCAAAGCAAGCAAACCCCAATTTTCTTCTAAAACAGAAATATACTCCGCAAGCTCAAACCCTACCGAAATGTATATCTATTGGATATCTAGGGTCTTTCTAGTTTTAATTTATTTTTTATTAGGATAAGTATTATAATTCCAATATAAGAGTTTCAATCCCACTTAATGGATTATAAATAGGATTAAAAATTAAACAAATTAAGGAAACTAAACTTCATGTCAATGACTATAAAGTGTACCTTAAAGTTTTTGGGGATTTCCTTGTTCAAATCAAAGCAAGCAAACCCCAATTTATTCTAAAACAGAAATATACTCCGCAAGCTCAAACCCTACCGAAATTTATATCTATTGGATATCGACTAGGAAGTTAATTTACATTTTCAACTGGTATAGAGTTAAATTAAGTTCCACAACCTCCACTAAGCTCCTTTGCTTCAAGATAAACTGCGAGCTGTTTATACACAGGATACCTCAAGCAATGGGTGAGGATAGATTTAAAGATATATATCGCGAGATTGGTTCAAAATCCAATTAACCAGCTGTCTGTCTGTCTGTAGTCCAATCTGTTCACTTCAAAGTGTCCAATTCACTTCAGTAAACAATCATCTCTGTTTATCACTTTGGATGGATTCATTGAATATCGTTAGTTTTGTGCTCTCTTGAGTTTTGCTGGCTACATGTAAACTGGAACTTCATATTATCTCGGTTTTGTCAACATCTGGTAATATTTGGGCTAGAACTTAGCATTCCTAGTTGGTTCCACAGACTATCTATAGGAATTCAGAAAAGGCTCTAAACTTTCTGTATTTTGTATTCTATCACGTGAACTTGTACCTTGTTTATTGCATATCTCTGTTTTGAAATTAAATCAGTTTTAAGATAATTTCATTGATTAATAAACAATCAATTTCTTATGAAAAGGTCTTTTCGTTTGCATAGACAATGCTTCATGTGGTAGTAAATCGATAAAATACCTTATCAATGAAAAATAAGACTGACCTAATGATATAAATGTTTGTAAAATTTCTATTCTACATTTTAAATATTAAAATCATCTTCTTACTAATTTTTAAAGCAATCTAAATAATGAGATATGAAATAAATGACTACAAAATAATCAAGACACATATACGTGTGAACTATAACTTATAACTAAGACCAGTAGATATTTTGAGTTGAGGATTACTAAATTGCAAGGAATACATACATTGGAGTTAAGGGGCAGAGAGACTGGAAAAAAGATGTAAGGGTAGACGAGAAAGTGTAGCACATCTCCTCAGCGTCCGTAAAACGTATTCATAAAACCAGTTGAAACAGAAAATTATTTTGTTATCTCCATCCTCAACTCCGCTAAATTTGGCTTGATTATTTATTAAGAATTCTAATTAACCAGTAATTCACTCCTATTTTCTTTAAAACAATTACTAAATCAGTGAACTTCTCATTACGCAACATTTATTATTACTACAAGATCATGGTTGCCCATATCTAATAAATCCCGTTAAGGTTACTTAAACGCAAAATATTTTAAAAATTTTAATTTTTTTGATAATATAATATTATTATTATTTGGTTCTTACTGAACAATAATCTGGGTCGTTTATAAAATTCTGACCACTAGAAGTATATTTATTTTATTTTTAAAAATATGTATGCAAGGAGTTTTATGTCACCAAGGCGCACTCACGTGCATGAAGCTTCTTATAGTAAACTTACAGCATTACTTTGCCCCTTTACTGTGTTTAGGTGACTTTGATTTTCTAGTTCCCTGTCTAGTGTGATGTCAGCTGCCAACAAGAATAGAAAAAATTGACTAATAACCTTCAAACCTTGGTATTGTTATTGTTTATTCTATAGGTTATTGTTATTGTTTAGACAGTTGTGCTCTTGTGCTCCTGAGTTTATTAGTCTAATTTGAAGTGTTATTTCGAGTTGTGATTTTGATATAATGACTCCTCCAAAAGGAATATACAAAAAAGGAAAGTTCAAAGGTAATCAACATACTATAAAAGTGATAGGACTGATAGGATAGAGTCAGGAGCATCATCCAGTCCTAGCCAACCCATAGTAAGTTGTAGGCCTAAGCCAACTCCACCTAGCTCATCTGAAACCAAACTTTCTACTCAATCGACATCCTACAATGAGTACAATGATGAAGACAGGAATATAATTATTAGCATGGCCATATTATCAGATGCCATTTGAGAGTTTGCTGTGTGCAAAGTTTGTCGAGGTGAAATTAGGCTACTTGAAATTGAAGAAAAACGTAATGGTCTTGCTTGCCAGCTTTCGCTTTCATGTTTGAAGTGTGATACGGCTAAAAACCTTAGGAATTCGAATGAGTGTCAACCTAAGTTTAATGAGCACTATTTTGAGATAAATATGAGAATGTTTTATGGCCTTAGATGCATTGGAAAGGGCAGAGAAGGAGGTAAGGTTCTTTGCGGACTGTTAAATTTGCCTAGGCCAAGCACTGCGTATATGAAGTATACGAAAACACTCAGACATTGTGTTAGCTTAGTGGCTGAAGAGTCTATGGTGGACGCAACCAAAGAGTCAGTGATTAATAATGACAATTGCTAAGATATCAGTATAGCCTAGGATGGAACATAGCAAAAGAGGGGATTCAGATCGAAGAACGGCTGTTGAACGGTTACGAGTATCGACACTTGGAACAGTCCTCGATGTTGATGTGCTTACTAAATTTTGCAGTGGATGTTCGAAGATTTCTAATAGTGAAAACTACGCACATAAAATGGAAGCTCACAAAGCAAAATGCCTAAAAAATTATGAAGGTTGAAAAAATAGGCGGAATGGAAAGTGCTTCTGCAGTCACACTTTTTGGACGTTCTATTGAGAAGAGGGGGGTCCGCTACAAAGAAATGTTGGGAGATGGAGACTCTAAAGCCTTTTTAGCTGTTGTTGAATGTCACCCCTATGATGACCTAAAGATTTCAAAAATAGAATGCGTAAACCATGTAGCCAAACGAATGGGCTCTAAATTGAGAGCAACTAAGGCAAATTGTAAAACAAAAACTCAATCTGATGGTAGGTCTATTAGAAGCCGTCTATCCGATAAAAAAATGGATGAGCTACATACATATTACAGCAGTGCAATCAGAAACAACTGCACAGACCTAAAAAATGCAAAAAGCAGTCTGGGCTATTTACTATCGCAAAGTATCGACTGACGAATCACCTCATCATGGGCTCTGTCCAAAGCCCCCGGACACCTGGTGTAAGTACAGGCAAGCCGAAGAAAAAGGTGAGTTAGCTATTTACAAACATAAAAACTCTATCCCTGTTGCTGTGATGGAAGTCATCAAGCCTGATTTTCAACAACTAGCCAAACCTGAACTGCTCAAGCGATGTCTCCACGGAAAAACTCAGAATGTAAACGAAGCATTCAATCATATAGTATGGAATAGGCTACCAAAAAACGTATTTGTAGGTAGACTAACATTAGAGCTTGGAGTGTTATAGGCAGTCATATCTTTCAATGATGGTAACATATCAAGGCTGAAAGTGCTAAAAGAACTTGGGTTCAGCAACTATGGAGAACATACGATCAACGGCTTGAAATCACTTGACGCGGAGCGTGTGCGTACTTCGGACGGAGTAGCATTAGAAGCAACTAAAGAAGCCAGACTTAGTAGGAAGAGGGCCAGCCTACTTCAGGAACCAAATGATCCAATGTAGTATGCACCTGGAGCCTTTTTAATGCTTGTAAGATGAATTGTTTATCTGTTTATTGAATAAATATCCTTTCTCATGTACAAGTGGGTTTTCCCGGAAACCGTATTTTTATACATATTCTTCCCATTGTCTCCGGAACTAATACAGATATCGCAACTAAATTTTTACCACAGGTTAACTACATATCAATGGAGATGTGGAATCAACATTTATCAAATTATACTCATAATTAACAGAATTAACCTAACTGCAGAAATCCACATTTTTTAAATTACATTATCTTTACTGATGAAGCAAAATTTTCAAGAATGGCTATTCTTAACACCCACAATACTCACATGTGGGCAATTGAAAATCCACGTGCTATTTCAGAGAACCGTCACCAATATCAGTTTTCTATAAACGTATGGGCTGCTATTCTAGGTGATAAAATTTTTATTAGTTTTTTACCTGATACACTCAATGGTGAAAATTATTTACATTTCTTGACGACTAATCTGAATGAGTTACTCGAAGATGTGCCACTATACACACGCAACAACATGTGGTTCATGCAGGATGGAGCTCCAGCTCATTACACATTACAAGTAAGAGAATTTTTAAATGAAGCATATCCAAACAGATGGATTGGTCGAGGAGCCCCAGTAGCAGATGGCCTGCAAGGTCACCTGACCTCAATCCTCTAGACTTTTTCTTATGGGGACATTTAAAGACGCTTGTCTACGACTCGCCTGTGGATACCATAGAAGAGTTGCGAATAAGGATTGTTAACGGGATTCAAAGGATACGTGAGACACCTGGGATCTTCGAAAGAGTTCGGCAGTCTATGAGAAGACGGCTGGATGCTTGTATTTTGAATGAGGGGAAACATTTTGAACATCTACTGTGACGTGGTTAGTTTTTTAGGACAAGTGTAACTTTTTTGTTGAATGATAATTCAGATAACTTTTTTATGTATGATAATGTATGATTGTTAAAAATATTTACTTGATAAAAAATAATAGTAACTCATTAATTTGTTTTAATAAAACAGCTGTTTTAATTTCAATATTACATTTGTAGAGAGCTTAACAGATTTTGTCTATTTTTCATGCGTTTTGTATGTAATTAAGGATTATTTTTTAAAGTTTGCGTTTGTCTATTATAGACTTATTTTACATCTTTCTCTTCGAAATTAAATTTTCTACAAGTACCGTGAAAAAATATTTTTTGTTTATTGTACACTTAACATAGTAAATCTGCTTCAAACCTAAATGTAACTTGTTTTTCGGGACCAAGTTTCGCGTATTTCGTCACATATCTTAAAAATTACTGTAGCTACAGGTCTGGAAACGGTTTTATTCAATTTTTTCAGTTCATTTTACATAAATTACGCTAAATTGTACATCTTAATTAACAGCCAACAAATACCCGTAGGGCTTCGTTGCAGCAGGGGAACTGAAATTCATACGAAATCTTTCACCCTGTATAACTTGGTAACTAAGCATTTTCGGACCTATGTTAATTAGACCTTTTTTTCTTATTTTGATGTGAGGAATCACGCCCTGACTTATGGGCACCTTTTTTCAGAACACCCTGTATATGCTAAGGCTTGTGTTCCAAAATTTATGCTGTGCCGAATAATAAAAATGACCGCAAGATGTATATTGTCTTCCCGGAACGAATATATGAACTTGAATGATTGTCGAAATATCCGCTTAGCCAACCAGTACTGATCAGGATCCTGTCAATCCCGACTTGTTTTTATTTTGAATTACAGAGTAACTTGGTACGTGTTATGAGTGTAATCGGCGATGCCCGGTTCGAGTTTTCATCATGTTTGCGATAGAAGTCTAATTTTAATAAAGGTAAGAGGTTGACAGCCGTTTCTCTCAGAAATTTAGAAGTAAAAGTTATGACCATGATATCGGCAGCTGGCGAAGTTTCCATATGGCCATTTTCCTTATCACGATATCAGCTTTTTCGATACTACAGAAAACCTGCAATTGTATATAAACCTGCGGTTTAGCGAGATTTTTCTTGTACGAGATCATTTAGATATGTAGTGCCTTTAAAGAGCGTATAGATATCTAGATCTAAAAATTTGATGGAAAATTTCGTAAATTCAGTCGCGTATTGTTCGTGTTAAATTGTATGTATGTATTTTGTTTCGTTTTATCTACTGTGGAGTGCAACCGCTTCAAACCCTCTAGAAGCAAATATACATGACTTTAAGGTTTTAATACGGTCAACTTTCCTTAAAACCCTAAGCAATGTTTTTATTTAGAAATCTGACCATAAAAAATTAAAAATCAGACCATAATATGCTGTTTTTTCATAATTTTTCATAATCACAAAAACTTTAGTTAGTATATTAAGGAAATATAATTTAAATTCGTTAATCTGTAATATATATATATATATATATATATATATATATATATATATATATATATAATTTCAATAAACATTGAATCGCAAAAAGTACTTGCTCCGCCGGGAGTCGAACCCGGATCTCTCACTTGCCGGGTGAATGTGCTACCATTACACCACAGAGCGCTTACTTTTTCCGATTCAATTATTTTGTATTTGGCCGTATCTGTCACATATGCGTTTAAATAAGCAAACTAACATATGATCGGAAGACCAAATACCTGTCAAACGACTTTTATTTACATTAAATTGTATAAATGGCAATAGCCTTATTTAATTTCAATAAACATTGAATCGCAAAAAGTACTTGCTCTGCCGGGAGTCGAACCCGGATCTCTCACTTGCCGGGTGAATGTGCTACCATTACACCACAGAGCGCTTACTTTTTCCGATTCAATTATTTTGTATTTGATGTTTTAAAATTGCTGGTTAAGAAATAGCTGATAACTCTGCTAGTGCAATGCAGATGGACGAGTCAGTTGTGAACCATTCGACTTGTCCTGAATAGTTTACTGTAATTGTGGCCCACTTCCTAGCTCCATCAAGACAATAATTATTTATGAATCCTTCGAGGTGTACAACGAAAATGTTTTAGTCACAATTTGATATACTGCCGTTCTGTGCAATATGAAAATAGAAAAATCCAGAAGTTTCGCATCGTGCCAGCAATATTATACATTTAAAAGATATATTATGTTTACGATAACATATATTTATAACATTTACGTTACTGTAATTCTTCGATGGCATCTAACGACTTTTTTCTATTTGTTAGGTATATTAGTCTGGGGAATTTAAAGTATTGACTATGTTTTTAATATAACTACTAGTGTTAATAACAGTATAAGATTATTTCTACATATATCACAGCTATTTTTGGAAGGGTTCATTGAATGCGAGTGTTGCTTTTACCTGCATTGAACCGCTTAGTGCAGCGAACCCACCATGAAGTAGTGATAGGACGTTGAGACGTGACTGAAAACCTGTCATTCCAGCGTTCAATTCCCAAAAAATTGTTTTTTACATCAAATTCATTTATTTGTGATCTTTTAACATTCAACACGGTAATTTAATGTCTCATTGACATATCTGTAGCAGTAGGTACGCGTAGAAGCCTTATGAGACGCCTTGAAGAATTCTTTTGGATTAGCATTCCAACTATTTTGAAGGGGGTTACGAAGATACTTAAAATTTGCTATGGTGAAGTAAGTTTTTATTAAATTAAGCAACGTTTATGAGAACAAAATAGTAGAAACCAAAATAGAAATTTTAATTTCTAAGCCAAAGGTGAGTAGCAAAGATTATTGATTTACCTCGTATTAATTAGTACTACAACAGAATTACATAACTATTTGTAAAAAGTTCAGCCAAGTTGAAACTTACACATAAAATAAATATGTAATAACTTTTGCAAAAAAGTATTTCATAGAATCTTTCACTTCAAACTTGTTAGTAGTACACTTTAGTGTCGTTAAATGTGACCTTATATCATAGCAAAAACTACACAAGTAATGTAGTTTTTATTAGAAACACAAATAATGTTTCTAATAAACATGTCTTCTTGATTGTTATTTAATGGATTGCCTATTAATTCTTTATACAAAGCACATAATATTTGACTGCAACATATTGGACTTATTGATATGGTGTATAAGATTTGTCTTTAGTCATTACGATACTAATTTTCTACAGCCAGATGCGAGTTATAATATTGTATAAAAACAATTTTTATAAATATTTGTAAAGGTAAACTTTTATTTTATAAATATAGAAACCATATAATAGTCATTAATAGTGTAATCTTATTAACAGCTGTCTAAAAATGTCCGTAGTGTCCAGTTGTAATATAATTTTGTATTTTACCTAAAGCAGATAATCCTTCGTTACAATGTAATTCGCCTTATAAAACAGTAACCGGTTTTGTAAACTATTAGAGCATGTCTCTTCAAAAATGAATATACAGTATTGCTTATATAAATAAGTTTAATAATAATCGAATGGATGAAAAATCAATTCTTTAACCACGCCACTGTAGAGATGCGTCAGCGGGAAGTAATTCCCGCCACAACGGGTAGCATATTACAGCCGCACAGACGTAACCTCTTACTGCCAACAGTGTTTCTTACATATTGATTAAAAATGTATAAAAGCTAAATTTGAAAAGAAAATACTGTATTGCTAAAAATAAGACTTACAAATGTATGTACATTCCAATTCCTTTCTGTATTAAAGTCAAATATTAACATTTAGAATATACAAATACATCTTACAGGCCTTAACGTGCTTTTTATGTTTTTTTATGATTAAAAGTTGTAACTTAGAATCTTTTACCCCATACATCATACTATTCGTTGTACATAAAACATATTTATATGTATCTCTAGTTATAAGTACAGAGTTTAGTCACAATTTGTATAAAACAATATGTAACAAATGAGGTAAATATAATAAGCTCAATAATAACTGTATCAATATCGAAAATAGTCCATCCGGTCTAGTCGTAAAAAGCAGTTACATTTGGGGACAACTAAAATATTAATATACATCTATTAAATATCTTGAAAACCGTTATAGATACAAAACTTAGTAGAGTAACATGTTTAGAAAATTTTATTAGCATTTCATAATAATTTTTAATCTAGGTTAACTGAAATAAGTTGAAAAATGAACTTAGACAAGAAATGTACAAGATAAATATTTGTACCAAGCTTAAACAGATTTTTAATTGCATATGATCTCAATTAAAGTTATTTCAGGGGAATATCTCTTTAATAAATTTTTATATTCACTATCGGAATGAAACTTAATAATTTTATAGTCATGAATTAAGTAGTTCAGGGTTTACTGTGTAAATAATTTTGTGCAGTTTTAATGTTTTAAATTATACTTAATTTCAATGCAACATTTATTTGGTGCCAGAATTTAAAAATAATGCACACGTTTTAAGAGAATGCAGCTTATTCTATGAATAAATTCTTTACATTTTATCTACTTCTTCTATGTAAATATCGAATCGAATTTAGTAACTGATTTCATATACTTTGTGAATAAAATATAATCAATGTGATTCTTCCATGTCTACCACCGATTCGAGGTATATTCCAAGGAACTCAGCAGGCATTTTTTAGTATAAGATTTTGCCAACATAACGGCAGGACGACTGTAAGAGTCTAACCGGTCGTAGTGAAAAATGCAATAGGATTTTAGTATTGAGGTTATTATAATGCAGTGAAGAATTGTTAAATTCAAGTTACGCTTGAAGCTCCACGTTAAAAGGTTGTATTTTTATACAGTCGTGTGATCAGCATGCATAATATTTTCGAGCAGGAAAGACGAAACAATGTCCTTGACATAACTCAGGAAAAGAATCGGACTGAATAGTTAACCCTGAGGAACTCCATAAGATAGATGAATTGAAATATGGGTATTATGAGTTCTATGGGCTTGAATACAAACTGAGTATTAGAATTGGCACGCCTAAGATGCAATAGAATTTCAATTTGTCAAGTAATGCTTTTTAGTCAACACAGTCGAACGCAGAGTGGTCAAGTAGACTTTGTCGATTGTTGACTGCTCTGTATAAACCAAACTCGCCTTTTAAAAGCTTGTCATGATATATTAAGGAAACTAATTTAGCATTCTGCTCAAAGTTTCAAGCTACAGATACAAGCTAACAATTATTTGTTGAACAAGGATTAAATCCATTCCTACCATATATGTTTATTGCCTGTATTGTCTGTCTCAGGCAATGTAAAGTACTTTAGAGGTGATAATGGTAGAAATATTTTATTTTCGGAACCTATCAAATAGTTAATGCAATACTAGATATAGTGATTGAATATATAAATACTCGTAAAAATATTATGTGAGCAGTGATTAAAATGTATTGCCTTTCGTTATTAAATAATGAACAAATAATGAAAACATATTATTTTCACTTATATATTTTGTTGACAATCACAGATATCTCATGAACAACAGCCGTTATTAGTGTACACTCATAATATTGTATTCATAAATGTCAGAGAGTGACGAGTGTCGACCTCTCACTCACGTTAAATAAAGTTAACAAACAAACGAAAATGATGAATATTGTGAAGGTATCAGCACATTTACTAGGCAGAATGTGTTATTCCGTCATTTCAAGTGCTAAATTTAGAAACAAAATAACATGGGATTGAATCGGGTTCCTGATTATTGCCGTTGCACTAGGCGGATATTTCGACAATTAGTTATGTATTTGTTCCGGAATGACAATGTACCTGTTGTAATCATTGTTATCACACTGCACAGAGTAAATTTTAGAGCAATAGTCTTCTCAATTCTTGTTGAACATCCTGCACGAAACAAAGTGATTTTAAATCGCGTTTCATGTTTACATAAAAGATTATAACATCATAAACATTTTGTAATAATACCGTAAATAATTACGTAAATTGTAATTTACAGTTGTTTATTTCTGACTCGGTCTCTATACTGTGCACAATGAATGAAGAGGACTCTTGTATAGTATCTGAAACTGAATTGTGTTTAATTAATTATACCTAACCCCTACATCCTAATGTAATGTCTTAGATAATTTTAGGACAGAAACATCCTTCACTGGACGACGATTGCCAGATCACTACGTTATAACTTGTAATTGCTGAAGTTTGCTACACAGTTCAAACTGTTATCCTTACTTTATTCATTATAAAAATGTTACAAAGAAGATAATATGTTAATGTGTGCAACGTTCTGCTAATATCAATACAGAAAACTTACTATTAACTTGCTGACAGCAGCATTCAACGGCCAGGCCTATAAACTACTATTTATGTGACTGAACACATAACAGGCGAAATCTGTTAACCTGATATAATCTATCCTAGCCTTACTTAATATAACCTATCATAACATATCCTAACCTATCATAATCTAACTTAACATTAACCTTATCTTACTAACCCTGGTATAAACCACCTTCAATTGGTATTATTAAATCGTACTAACCTTATAGGGACGTCTGGATTTGGATTGTCTTTGGTTTAGTAGCATAGTAAGTTGTTTTATTATGAACATTGTCAAATTTCATACTTATCACGGTAATAAATTTAGTGGAATTTATAACGCCTTAATTAAGTACCACTATACCTAATGACAAAGATTTGACGTAAATTAACACAATTAAATCGGACATTGACTCTAGTAACTGTGTACAGTTTTATATCCCTTACTGACTAAATTTTCACTTGTTTCCAACACACAAATAATTTATTAATTAGATAACATCATATAATAACTGATAAAGTATATAGATGTGTGATAAATATTAAGTTTTAATACATTTAATCTAAACAAGTTTAGATTAAATACATATATATATATATTATATATATATATATATATATATATATATATTTGTTTATATATTTGTTAATATATATATATATATATATATATATATATATATATAATGAATTGGCAGAAAGAATTTGCTAGGTTCAATAGGATACACAAAGTAACTAACATAACATATAATAAAAATCTAGATCAAAATACACAAATAATACCAGAAGTCATAATAGGCTGCAATACTGATGCATACTAAGGTATTCTGCAGCTCAGTTTTAATAATTAGTGTTGTGTTTAGCTCATTTAAATACACGTTGTACAGTTAGTGTAGTAGAAACTGATTCTTGATTTATGTGTGTCACAACGCTTTGGTATAATTCTTTATTTTAAACAAGATTTTAATTATGTGTTAGGTTATTTACTTACCTGAAGAAGAGATCAGTTAGCAGATCTCGAAACGTAGTAATACTGATTTTTTGTGTCACTGAACGATGGCAAATGTTCAGAAAAAACCTGTTTCCTCCACAATCCTTCATCGTCAAAAACAAAATTTAAACAAAGAAAGGATATTTTATGATATTCTATGAAAATTGTTATAAACCATGTAAATTGAACATTATATCCAGATTATTTGCATAACAATACGCATACTCTCACACCGTTGAACCATTACAATGAAACAATGTGAAACTTTTAAAAGGAGCTTAAAATTCTTCATATCGTTTTACAAGAGAACAACTGTTTTGCACATAATATACGAAATACTAAGTACGCAGCCAAATTCCCTTATTAAAAATCTCTTTATAAAAAATGTTTATTTAATGTACTATTTATTACTGTAAAGTATTGAATGTCCTGTCCATAATAGAACTTACTCCTTCTACAATCATGGCTAGAAATCTGATTTTTGTAATGAGAGAACACTATTTATTAAATCCTTCCAGCTAAAATGTAACAATGCACTTCTCTTGTCTGTGCTTTTGTTAATTAATGTTCTTTATAATTTACAGCCTTGAAAATATACGTTTTTTAAACTCAGATCGTCTAACGTGACAAGGGACCTAAATATAAGTTAGTGGTTGCTTCTGATAAACTGCTATTGTCGTAAAACTAAAGTTCTTCCTGCACCCATCTAAATATAGATTATGATTCTATGGTTGATATACGTGAGATTGTGTTTCAACAATATAAATAGTTCGACCGGTATAAAAATATATTATGAAAAGTTTTATTACCGTACATTATATAGATATATTAACACTCATAAATGTATGATTAAATTCCGAATATACTTGTACATGTGTCATGAAAAATCTTATTATTCATCATAAAAAAATAAATTAAGTTAAATATTCAATATATACGTAATAAAAGACAAATATAATGTTGATTTTTGTCTTCATGCAAGTGTGATGTGTGCGTAAAGATTTATCTTAACAGAAAGTGTCAAAAATATTTCATATTCAATTATTTTCATTTATTTTATTGCATTAAAGGACTTGCTTGAATTTAAAATTAGAAGAGACAACTAAAGAGATGGTCACATTTATTTTTAAATAAATTAATAAATAAATGGGTAAATACGGAATATATATATATATATATATATATATATATATATATATATATATATATATATTAAAATATATAGTGTGAAAATAAAAGTTTCGTTTTATTTTTTTAAAGTTTTATTTACATTTATGTGCGGTATTGGTTTATTATGGTATTGGGGTATTATAGATAAGAATATGGTACACATTCTCAGATGTCTATAATAAAAAGCCTAATAATGAAAACTAATGAGATATTATTGTAAATAAATCTAATTATTCATTTGAGAGCAATTCGGACCTAATTATCTAATTTTAATACTATTTTAATGAGTTACGCTGTTAGCTTGTAACGAAGGGCCAGCTTAATATGTGGTATACTTTACTAAATTAGTTTCTATACTCATAACACATAATTTAATTGCAATATTACTTAGAGGTAAAAAATTTAAATTTCCAAAGCTTATATATGTGTGTTGTTGTGTATCGTCTATATTTAGTACACACCAATATAATGTTGATTTTCGACTTCATGCTTGTAAGTGTGATGTGTGCGTAAAGATTTCTCTTAACAGAAAGTGTAAAATATATTTCATATTTAATTTGTTTTTTAATTTATTTTGTTATTTTAAAGGACTTGCTTCAATTTAAAATTACAAGAGACAACTAAATAGATGGTCAGATTGATTTTTAAATGAATTAATAAATAAATAGGGAAATATATATTGCGGAATATATATATATATATATATATATATATATATATATATATATATATATATATATATATGTATATATTAAAATATATAGTGTGAAAACAAACGATTTGTTTGGTTTTCTTTTAAGTTTTAGTTACTTTTTTGTGCGGTTTGGTGTATTGCGGTATTCTACATGAGAATATGGTACACATTCTATAATGTCTATAATAAAAAAGGCCTAATAATTAAAAATAATGAGATGTCATTGGACATAAATCAAATTATTCATTTAAGAGCAATTCAGACCTAATTAGCCAATTTAATACTATTTTAATTGGTAACGTTGTTAGCTTGTAACGAAGGGCCAGCTTAGTATGTGGTATACTTGATTTAATTAGTTTCTATACTTATAACACATAATTGAATTGAAATATTACTTAGGGGCAAAACATTTTAATTTGCAAAGCTTATTTAAGTGTGTTTTTGTGTATGGATTATATTTAGTAACACATCAATATGCAGTACTTGCTGTATTTTCAATTTTCTCATTACACCCGGTTTGTGCTCGATATTTTTATTTATATTTTTTAACGAAAATCCATTACCATACGATTTAACTTATAATTGTCTTTACTCCTGTCAAGAATGATAGATTTTAACCATCGAAATGTTGAGGTACACATTTTGTAACACACAACGATGACATTGTCCGATCCTATTGTCATTTAAACCTTCCATCGTTGTTAACATCATTTAAAAAAGGAAAGGGTGGCAGTGACAACATCACTGACCGCTTCAGTTGTGAAACAAATTATCTCCATGAACACTTTCATTTGACTGCGACAAAGTAGTATGTAGCAACGTTAACAAAGTAAAAAAAAGACAGAGTTGGTGTTTGCAAGATTTAAATGTTTTTCTTACAGGTTTCCTATTAGGTTTTAACATGTTGTAATCACTCTATTAATCGTAGCTTGCTGTACTTTTCATTCCTGAGTTCTTTGCACCGCCATAAACGCTGTGGCATAATTTTATTAAAAGTTTCCTTCCACAAATATTTCCACCAGAATAATGTTATAGGAACTGTACGCTTGGCTCTTTGGGGTGCCAAAATTGAAGTAAGTTTTTGCATGTAAACATACTTTACACTGTATACCTATTTTAGTTCGCATTTTGGCCTGGAAAAAGTACAAAAACAATTATCTTAATTTTAGGACTACTATTATTTATAAAGTTTAGACACTTCATTCGGTTGGCAAGAAAGTATTCGTTGAGCGAAAACCATTAAATGCCTTTGGTTTTCTTAGTAAATATTAATATTAATTTGAATCCTCCATTTTTAATGTAACCAACAATTCCGTATACCATATTTGCCTCTCGTCTCCGAGTACTGTAAGGCCTATTTAGTAATCATAACAAATCTTGTAGTCAATGTATAAAACCATAGTAAAGGAAAAAGTTGATTTTTAATTGCAAAGATTTATTGTACAAAATCAAAACACTAGTTCCTTTATATGTTTTGATACTCAACGTTGGCTCTAATCTTTCAACTTATTTTTCAAATTTTCAATATTTGTAACACTGCGATTATGTTCTCCGGTACATTTCTATTAATAGATATTTAACTCACATAATTTCAGGTTTTTATTAAAGTTTAATTTGTGTTTTAGTAAACCATATTATAAGAAATGTCACTGGATTAGTTTAGTAGGTTGGCATTCAGGTTATTCCTCATTACCTACTGCACTACAAGTCACGTCGTAAAACCAACTTTAAACATTAACGCGTTAAACATCACTTCGAGACCTATGGAGTGCAATTATAAGAATGGTAATTAAGTTTGCCCTACTCAGCTAAAGTAATCCCCTGCACTTAGATATTGCGTACTGCACTGGTTTTCAGTAAAGAGAGCTCCATGAGTGTCTTATTTACTGGTAACGATTTCTTTCTTAGTAGAGATGATGAGAAACCGTACTTAATCATTGTAAAGGAGCTGTACGCTGCTTTGGGAGTGACTGGATATTCTGAATGGTTGGGAGTAGAGTCCACTTTCTGTCAAGAGGAATAGTTTTGAACAATGATCTCCGTCATGGTTCTTTGGAAGAGGGGATAGCCACCTTTATACCAGCGTCTCAAGACAATGCATGGAGGTTTAGAATGTCCTTAGGTAAGCAAAGAGAGCCCCACTCCCAGTCATCCCCCGCAATAGACTAGACTTATCGTTCTACCCTTGCACTTTAATATCTCAACATTTGATGTGAGATGCTGCTCCTGGACATCCAAAGGGTTGACATGTTTTAAGTGACACTTGGTTTTTTTCACTGTATTTAGTGGGTTTAATTCAGATATATTAAACATCCGAAAGTAAACATTCCTGAGGATGATGGATAGTTAGATTCTAATAAGGAGCTGTTTATAAAACTGAGCGTAAAATGACGTACCAAAAGACGTATTGTTACTATCCGTACCAAACACGCGTATTCTGTACCATTCGGAATGGTAATTCTGGATTGATGGATTTTTAACGCTTTAGAGATTTCACTCAGTTGCCAGTGGCTGGTATCTTGGTGTGCCATCGTTGACTACAAAGAAGTTTCAAATGTTTAGACTTAATTGATGTTTGAATTCTTATTCCAGAGTTATTTTATTATGTTACTGAAAATTATGATAACGATTTAATACGTTTGTTGAATTATAGCTCTACATAACATTTTAATTTTACAATACTTGAAAAATAACTCTTAAATAACGCATAATACCTTGAACTGTTTTAGATAATGAGTATTTATTTATTTTGACCACATTTATTTTTAATATGAGTTTACTTGCAGTGTACTAAATGAGCAAGGAAATAAATTAATTGTACGCATTTATCCTTCCAGATATTATTCAATAGAGAGGATAAGATAAGGATTAGTTCCAGCTCGCTGGACTGTCACAGAAATCATGTATTTATTTCCGTCAGACTGATTTCCAGCAGAGATGAAGGTGCCTTGATATCTCATTGCTTGCAACGGTTTCTTTTCTCTGGTAATATGAAACAGTACTACGTATTTTATAATCACGTTGACAGAGGAACAATCTTACAATCCGTTCAAATTATTTTCAGAGAAAGTTAAGTGTTTCTTAAGCAACATATCATACAATACTGTCAAGCAATCTGACAAAAGTCTACTACAAAATTTATGTGTATTTTTAGAACCCTATTTTTACTAAAATGTAGAAAATAACATCACGTTTTTAAATGTTATGACATTGTAATATAGGCTTAAAACACCATTCTTTTCCTGCTAATGTTATTTGAAGCAACAGTTTGAAACCCCTTTTTCTTGGCGATAACTAAAGTCTCAATCTCGTTGTTGTGGAATAATACAACCTAAATACAGTAGCTTATCACCAGTTATAACATAATAGCTAGAACTGTTAGCGTAAAGTCTATTCCAAACCCTTAAATGATCCAGTTTGTTTATCGAATTACATCTGAATTACCCTCTTGCAACAAAATTGCATCCATTAGGTATCCTGTGATGGGTAATCAACCTGAATGCTGTTTTTAAACCATTCTTAAATTTGCTATTGAATTATGTACACAAGTTGAAAGAATGAAGACTTAAAAAATAATATTTTTAAAAAAACTGACTCATAAAAGTTATTTTTATAAAACTTTTGTAAAAATGTCCTTTATTTCTCGCTGTACTGGCAGCCATCTGGCTTTTTCCCCATATGAATAATTTTAAACCTCTAATATTTCAATGCCTTTATTGTTAGTTATAGAATTAAGCGAGATTTCACATTTAAAGATGCAACTGATTAGCATACAAAACTTTTTTATATTTTCAGTTTATGTTTTATAGTTTTCAGGTAATGTCTGGTAGTTTTGTAATTTTCTCTTGAACTTTGACGTAAAACAGTCTGAAGTTAAACACTTTTCTAATATGAAGAAACTCACTAGTCTTCTCACTGCACCCAGATCTAAAACAGGAATATGCCATTCTGTACTAAAGAACAAAAGCACAAAGTTGTTTGAAAAAACTTTTTGGCCATACTCCAAATTAGATAAAATGTCTTTGATTTCAAATTCATTATAACCACTGTAGGCATGGTTATGGTGTTTTTAATTTCAACTGAGAGATAAATGTGTTCTGGTTGCTCTTTGTGTTTGACATGAGCATGAAGTATGTATTGCTTTTTTCAGATGACCAACTACAGGAAGTGTCCGTTTTTACTGAAGGAAGGAAGCTAGACATTCCCGTCTTCCAAGGTAACATGACGTATATATATCTCGGCTTGTCATTGGTTATAGACACGTAGCGGCTTCTAACAAACCCTTACTATTCTTTAATTGTGTTACTCCGTGAGCAATCACAAAGGAATTTTTGTATCAAGTACAATGAGAGATTTACAACGTTTCTTGTGCTTGTTGAAAAATGTCGATGCTGTAAAAAAATTTAAATTACGACACGAGTTGACATACTCGTAAAAATGTTTTCAGTGTAGGAAACATTGAAGCATGCTGGAGGAGTGGAGGAGAAGGGTTTGGCTTAGCCTCTGAGCCCTTGTTATATTAAAATGTCGTGGCCTTATTCTTTATGTGTACTCGCATGAAGTAAATCACAATCTAAATCTCTTTCTTTACCTGCGAGTTAAACACACGCTTTATACAATTCTGCTTAGCCAAGATTGTTTGTGTTATAATAAAAATCTCCTGAAAATAAAAAGATAAACTGGTTTAAAGTGATTGGGTGAAATTTAAAAATATACTATAACGTGGCAAAGAATGAAAAGAAATTTCACTATGATTCAGTAAGTAATAGGTTGCACCAATTTAGGACCGATGTTTAGTAGTTTTATATTATTGCTAACGAAGTTCTAAGTCTATAATAACTTCGGGAGTAGAACTTTGGCAGTACTAGTACTATCTCACTAGACGCAAAGCCTCCTCGATTGAATAAATAATGAAGCTGCATCCAGCATTGATTTGAACAGGACAGATAACATCAATCCTGAGCAATTTCGGGATACGCTGGGAATATTCATACAGTTGCATCAATCCAGGTCCCAAAACTACGACACTACCGCACCTCAGTGACTGATTGACGCACCACTCAGGTTCACTGCATTGTTTTCCAAACTTTAAAAAGATTAAAAATAAGCACTACTATTTACTTGTATTACAATATTATTTTAATGCGTTCCTCTTATTACTTATATAGAAAAAATAAACTGTAATTCCACTTACTTCATCGAAATTCCTTCCATTTAATACGGACCAACGCTGATCATCGCTGAGTCATCAAAGAGTTGCCGCTTCGTATATTCAAAGAAATACATTAAGACTATGTATCGAATTATAAAATGGCAAATCCAATATGGCGGCCAAAAATATGAATCTAATAAAAGTAAAGTACTCGCTACTCAACATTGATCAGTGGCATTGCGGGTTCGCCAACTGGTGAGGAGGCAAATGTCCCCTATTTGTAAATCACCCTCTATAATAGGTATTTCAGAAAATTAAAAGTGGGTAAGAGAACGAGAGGGATATAGTCTATGTATTAAATAATGTTTACACTATTTCATCGTTGCAAATTTCCAATTTACAAACACAAGGCAGTACATGAAACCCGAGTGTGGCGAAGCAGCGAAGTGGTAATGACCGGCGGCTGTGTGACTCCTCAGCCGGAAAATTGTGTCCGAACCTCGTCTCACAAATTGAGTTACTTATCGCCGAGATCTCGGATTATAATCCCTCACACTAAGATAAAGCACTGATTATAACTCGGACATGAAATTGGATTGCACGTTTAATTAAAAAACCTTCATAAAAATGTGATCACAAACTTGAAGTCGTGAAAAACGTGTCTGATATTCATTATAAAAATGCTTGCTGAGTTAATTAAATTGATTCTCATCGTCATATTAGGCACCGAATTTTATCTGACCTTACTTGTAACTATTGTAAATCAACAACTATAATTATTTTGATTTTAGATTCAGATCTAATTAGTATTATAGCCACAAGTCGACCATAGAACCCTCTTTGCAATGAATTTCAGTTTCCAACATTGCAATATGCATTTGATTAGCAATACAGCAGTAAACATGGTAGGAGTACGCTGGCAGGCTTTGTTGATCTTATAGCAGTGTTTTTGTTAGGAGACTTGAGTGCAAAAGTTTGATTTAAGAAAACTAAATTCCCAAAAAATTCCATGTGAAAATTGCACATGTATATAAGTTGAATGATTTGACTCGTTTGCACGTACACCTCTACGTGAGGTTGTATGCGAAGATTACAACTGTACTCAGTTTTTTAACAAATTTATATATTCTGCGGCTTTCTTTTTTTATATTTTGGCTAACAAGAAGACTAGTATAAACAATTTTATTAATGCTCAGCCGACTACCATTGAATGACATTCACTATTATCAAACCAATAGACTTTGGCGAGTAATTTAAATATAAGATCTACTGTATATAGAACGTCAATAATAAAGTTTATATAGACTCACCCTTTTGTCTACAATTGAATTATTGCTAGTTTTAAAATATTACTAGAAATATAACAACGATATAAAAAATATATCATTGTAACATAAATTAGTTAACTCAAATAAAGACAAAAGTAAATTAATTGTATAAATATAATTTTACTTAATATTTACAGGGCATTTACGTTAAAATATACTTTTTTATTTTCATAATGAAATATTAGATACTAAATTTGATATAATGAGATTAATCTCTCTAATTACCAATACAACCTCATATTGCTTCAATAATTCAGTTTATATCAAATAATATCGCAAATTGTAAGTATTATTTGTTTCCCGTATTAATAGTAATAACAATTAGGATATAATTGGGATAGTTTCCAACGGTGCTTAAATAATCAAAATGCCTCTTCAAGGTGTTTTAAATTAGGATTTTATAGTTTTTTAACAATATCTACAATTATATACTTTGTTCACCGAATAAGTCAAACAAGTGCTAAAGAATTATTCTTATTTGTCAGTCTGTCAGCCTCTACCATATCTCAAGAAGGAACGGACACGTCAAATTGGCATGAAGTAAATTCCTATATCAGCGAAACTAACTCCTACCTTTTACATGTTATAAAACACAATTTGTTACTAAAATATCTTAATTTGAATACCGGTTTATGTCTATTCAACATCTAGTCTATTTTAGAGAATAATTAATATCGGATTACTATTCCAAAGAAATTTTATTTTATTCCTTTTGCAGCAATAAGTAATATTTTTATTAATAAAGATAGCAATCCATGTAATGAATTATAAAATTTGTTGTCTACGTGAATTGTTCATTTAAGATCAAGGTCTGCTTACTTGTAGAAATTGATTTGTTTGTTCATACTCAAAACTTCAATGATTTGAAAAAAGAAATTGAATGAATGTATTGAATGTTATATTGAGTTATTTATTGAACAATACACAACCAAAGGCAATTACAATGTTTTAACTAACGAATGTAACTAACCTATCTTCATAATACTCAATACTGGTTCAATTATACTCCGTTTAAATGTTATTAAATATCGATACATACTTAAATAATAACAAATTAGATATTTCCCAGACTAAACATTAAATTGAACCAATTATTTATTTATTGCTATTGATTAAACTAATTTCTGATATTAATTTTATATCAAATTATAACATTTTGTTCGTCAAAGATTATATTATTATTAACAATTATCATTACATCATATAATCTTAGTATTAAATTATTTTAATTAACTATTAGTTATATCATAAGTTTGTATTTATCTTATATCAGATATTAAAATTAAAAAATAAAGATACACGTTAATCTTTAAGAACTACACAACTGTTGGAATGCTTAATAAATGAATCATTAATAGAATTATCAAGCACGATTAAGATATTACATGGCAGTTTTAATGAATTTATTGTCTGGAACCTAGAGGAGATCTTGTAATCTAATTTAACCGTAGAATGCTTTACCAAACATATAATTCAATTTCACGTCAGAGTTATAATTACTGTTTACTTCCAAGATGAGGGAATATAATCCCAGATGTTAACCATAAGATTTACCTCAATTTTGGGAGATAAGCTTCGCGTACACTTTCGCCAGCTGAGAAGACCTCTAGATGGTACAAAACAATCACTTTGCCAGATTTACGTTTGTAAATAGGAAATTCCATGAGACTAAATTTTGTAACAGTAGTTTCTAAATATGCAACAAATACTTCTATTACTCTTTATACGCAATATAAATATTATAACAAATTAGCTGTTACCTACGTCTTCTTTGACAATTCTTCGGCTTTGCATGGGAAAGTCATGTTTATGTGATATGTACAGAAACTATACAGACTTATTTGACCTCCTGTAGGTAGTCTGTGATCCTCAACTAGGCACAGATAACATGTCCTCTCTTAATATCAAATACTCAAAGTAACACAATAATTATTCATCATCACCCTTTTAATATGAACTTCCAGGTTATATGTAGAAAGCCAAACTCGAGAGAGAACACAAATCGTTAATCTATATCTATATATATAAAAATGAATGTTTGTATGTTTGTCCTTTATGGAATCGTGAACTATTGGACCGATCATGATGAAAATTTGTACGTATATGTATTTTTCCACGGAGAAGGTTTATAAGCTATGCCCATCCCTTTCCCGATTCAGGATTCCGCCCCACTGGTTACAGAAATACCCATAAGAAATGCATTGCAGCAAACATATGTTAACGTCTTTTCAAATTTTTAATCAGCTGTTCTTTGTAAACATATATTACACTTATAGTTTTAAAGCATAGAGTAAGCTTAAGAGAAACGACAAATTTTGTTTAAACTGTTTTTGCAATCACTGTTAAACATAGACTTTACTATCCAGATAATACAATTCAAATTTGACGTAAAAATTCACCTTTAACTGCAATATTTATTTAATATAAACCATGCTCATGCTTGATCAGAAGAGTAATGCAGATATCATAATTACTATCTTACGTTGGCTACAAATATAAAGAATGTTATAAAATCAACCTTAGTTTGTTTTTTTTGACAGAAGTATGGTTCTCAAAACTCCGTGTGTACATATTCTCTCGATCGAGACAACAAAGCAAGCTCAATCGTGGCATCGGAGATATAACTAATTTAATCTAAAATTTATTATAGTAAAAAAAAAATTTACTAAGTAATATAAGGACTTCGGTTCTTAAGATTTGCGTGCGAAGCCGTGGGTAACAGCTAGATAGAGGCAGGAATATGGTACATACCTTCATAATACGCCCAAGAGGCTCACGATGGAACGACTATCAATTATCTCAGCAATGTTTAGAATGTGATAGAAAAAGAATAAGTGAATATAGTGTACTGTTTTCAACGGGAAATTGCGTGCGAAGCCGCGGGCAACTATTGCAAAAAATTATTGAAATGCGCAGCAAAGCGCGCCGGGCCCGCTAGTACTCAATAAATCCAACCAAAGTGATAAACAGAGATGATTGTTTACTGAAGAGAATTGGACACTTTGAAGTGAACAGATTGGACTACAGACATACAGACAGATAGACAGACGGATATATATATATATATATATATATATATATATATATATATGTATATATTCTTCACTGAATAAGTCAAACGAGGGCTAAACAATTATTCTTATTTGTCTGTCTGTCAGCCTCTACCATATCTCAAGAACGTCAAATTGGCATGAAGTTAATTCCTATATCAGCGAAACTAAGTTATACCTTTTTACATGTTATAAAACACAATTTGTTACTAAAATATCCTAATTTGAATACCGTTTTAAGTCTATTCAATATCTAGTCTATTTTCCAGAATGATTAATATCTGATTCCAAAGAAATTTCATTTTATTCCTTTTGCAGTAATAAGCAATATTAAATTAATAAAGATCGCAATCCTTGTAATGAATAAGAAACTTTGTTGTCTTTATGTGAATTGTTAATTTGTTGATCAAGGTCTGCTTACTTGTTGAAATGGATTTATTTGTTTATGTTCAAAACTTCAATGATGTGAGAAAGACAAAACAATTAATGTAACTTAAGTTACATTGAAAGACTCTTAAATGTTATATTGAGTTATTTTTGAACAATACATAACCAAAGGCAATTACAATGTTTTAACTAACGAATGTAACTAACCTATCCTCGTAATACTCAACACTGGTTCAATTATACTCAATTTAAGTGTTATTAAATATCGATACATACTTAAATAATAACAAATTAAATATTTCCCAGACTAAACATTAAACTGGGCCAACTAGTAATTTATTGCTATTAATTAAACTAATTTCTGATATTAATTTATATCAAATTATAACATTTTGTTCGTCAAAAACTATATTATTATTAACAATTATCATTACATCATATAATCTTAGTATTAAATTATTTTAATTCACTATTAGTTATATCATAAGTTTGTATTTATCTTATATCAGATATTAAAATCAAAAATAAAAGATACATATTAATGTTTAAGAACTACACAACTGTTGGAATGCTTAATAAATGAATCATTAGTAGAATTATCAAGCACGATTAAGATATTACATGGCAGTTTTAATGAATTTATTGTCTGGAACCTAGAGGAGATCCTGTAAATCTAATTTAACCGTAGAATGCTTTAGCAAACATATAATTCAATTTCACGTCAGAGTTATAATTACTGTTTACTTCCAGGATGAGGGAATATAATCCCAGATTTTACCGATAAGATTTACCTCAATTTTGGGAGATAAGCTTCGCGCACAAATTTTCAGCTGAGAAGACCTCTGGATAGTACAAAAAAAATCACTTTGCCAGATTTAAGTTTGTAAATAGGAAATTCCATGAGACTAAATTTTGTAACAGTAGTTTCTAAATATGCAAATAATACTTCTACTACTCTTTATACGTAATATAAATATTATAATAAATTAGCAGTTACCCGCGTCTTCTTCGGCGATTCTTCGGATTTGCATGTGAAAGTCATGTTTACGTGACATGTACAGAAAGTATACAGGCTTATTTGATCTCCTGTACGTAGTCTGTGAACCTCAAGTAGGCACAGATAACAAGTTCTATCTTAATATAAAATACTCAGAGTAATACAATAATTTTATTATTTATCATCACCTTTTTAATATGAACTTCCAGTTTACATATAGCAAGCCAAACTCATGAGAGAACACAAAACTAACGATACTCAATAAATCCAGTCAAAGTGATAAACAGAGATGATTGTTTACTGAAGGGAATTGGACACTTTGAAGTGAACAGATCGAACTATAGACAAACAGACAGACAGCACGTTAATTGGATCTGGAACCCATCTCGCGATAAATATCTGTAAATCTAACATCTCCCATTGATTGATGTATCCTTGGGGTTAACAACTTGCCGGTTATTTTATGCGCGAAGGAGCTTAGTGGTGTTTGTGGAAGTTTAATTCAATACTATTTGAGACTATTTGAAAGCTGAAATAGTCAAACCTAGATACTAGTCGGATGGGTATTTACGTCGTATATTTCTCCTATCTCATAGAAGAAACTTTGTTCTCGTGTTCTCGTATTTTATTAAACTTTCTTATTATTTACAATTCATAAAACGTGATAGAGACTCTAATATACTAATCCTATAAACATTTTTCATGAAAAATCGCCAAAAATTTGTCCGTTGTGATAGAATATTTTTATCCTAGTTTAATAAAATATTGCACAAATTTGAATTTACGTTTTATACTAAGAAACACACATATATTAAATCATAACATGTGATATATCGAGTGGCATTTTTATTAAATTGTATATAATTTTGAAATGTTCATACCAGAAAGGTTCATTTTGTAGATTTTATGAAGAATGATTGGGAAGGTTACACTTTTGAAATTTACACGCAAGTGTTGATATAATTGCTTTTGGGCTCTTTAATTCGTAAGATGAAAAGTTATTGGTATATAGCCCAAATAGGTCCTCGTACATAGTGTTACTTAAAAACTTATCCTTCATCTACTTGAAGAAGGAAGAAAAAACTGGAACGTATTTACGGCAATTAATTTTAAAAAGTGTTATAAGCCAAAAGGTCTGTTACATTAGATAAAGGAAATGTTATACTAAAGGCTTTAATTGCATTTTAAAATGAAAAAAATGTCTTTTATCTACACTGTAATAAATAATAAAACCAGCAGTTATTCGCGGGTTTCTTTGTGCATGAGCACTTATTGATCCAATGATTTATCAAATGATATAAGATGCATTTCAGCACAATCGGTCGATTATAGTTTTTGCGTGATTCTTATAGAATAACCATAATAATTTAACGGACTAATAAATAGTATGTGTCTGTTGGACATGTATGATATACCCGACTGACTATATGCATGACCCAGCACGACCGCAAAACGCCGGATACAGTTACAATAATCGTACGTCACAATGACCGCAGGACGTTAACGTCCATTGTGACTGTAACTGGTGTCAAATAGTCACATGTTGCTGTGCAGAGAACTCACAAAAACTAATGGTGACTGAAACTTATATTCGACCTTGAAACTCGCGAAAACTTACGGTGACCGGGAATATTCAGAATGAAAGAACTTGTTATCAATGTATAAATCATAGAATACGTTTATATTGAAAACTATTGTATTATAATTAATAATTCCAGTGAATAAAATCATGTATGCAGGCTATATATTCGTCGTTAAAGGTGTAATTATTATTTGGATTGATAGTTTTCAATGTTTACATGTTAAATTTGAGTTTACACATTTTTAAACCTACGTTAACAAGAAAATTTTTGTTTATATTAATGATTACTATATATATATATATATGCTGTTACAATAACTATAGGCCTGGTATCGTTGTTTCCTTTGTTTATAAAAGTATTACTTTCTGCCAATTGGAAATTTCAGCGATAAACTTGTTCGGAAAGGATATACTTCTAACATGAACGGTTAAATTAAGATTGCACTTAAAAAAATATTGAGGCTTAATAAACAGTAATCTTTAAGCTCAATATTCAAAACAAATTGTTTTAAATTATTTAAATGCCCATTCCTAACAAATACAAATAGCGGTCAAATATTCCATCATTCGCGCCAAGTGTTTGAGAGTTTTAGTTTAAATGCTACTACGTATTCAAGCCGTAGATCACAAAAGTTAATAAAAGTGAACAACAGAGCTGGAGCTAAGAAATAAATTAATATCCAACAACAGTGTTTTTATAGTAAATACATCATGCAAGACTATCACAAAAAGTTTTCATCAAGTTATTTTGGAATCCAAATTCCTACTTCCACTTCTATCTAAATATACAAAACATGTAATTACCAGGGCATGACAATTATTTTTTATTTCAAAGACATCCCAACCATATAGAAGGCCACACCAGGTATTGCGTAACAGGCTTCGCAAAATTGCGTGCAATATTTCAACACTGACAGTGATTTTATTCTTGAAATATCCTACAAGCAGATTAACGATCATACATGAGATAAATTCTTATCAAACTGTACAAATAACAGCTGTTTGTTATACGTTACTTTCAGTCATGAAGTAATTGTTAGGCGTAAACTTAAAAGAGGGATCTACAAAATAAGATCTACATAATAATTTTTTGCACGATCATAAAACTCACTCTTCTCTCTATAAATAATGAAAAATTTAAAATCCAAAAGTACTTGTCGAATATAACTGAGTATTACCAATGTAAATGGTGAAGTGTAGTGAGTACGACTGTTATCACGAGATAACCGAATCAAGTAACGTCGAGCGTGGCTATTGTTTGAGTGAGTGATCCACTGAGCGATCCTGTCCTTGCAAGCAGCCCACCTGCCCTGCCAATGGGATAGGTTCGGAAGTCAGCTTTAATCCGTTGGTCACCAACAAACGTGTTAGAGAATGCTTCCTAGCCCTAACTTCACCTGGTAAAATAATTCATTCTTTACTTTCCTTTTTTATTAACACAGAATAGTATTTACTGTATAACTTATAAAAGACCAAACAATTGTTAAAAATCGCTTCAAAGTGTTTAATATGTGTTATTGAAATTTTTGAAAACAGCTGTTTCATTTCGCAAGTAGAGTTTATAAATGATCTTTTCACTCCTTATCAACTCATTAATAAGAACCCGAAGACTCTAAACAATAATTAAAACTTACCCTAATTGTGTACATAAAATAATTCCCAATTAATAATAAGCGATCCTGACAGCACTTTTGTAATTTAACATAAGTTTTTCATTAAGTCATAACATTACTTACGTTGGAGCAGATCGTTATGAAAACCAAAACTTTTTACTGATTGTGAGTAAAAATAGTGTCATATGAGTAACCAATAGGAACAAGCTATTGAAACGTTATAATCGACTGAGCTTTGGAAACAGCCGTGACCTGATTGACCCTTGCTCTCTGACGCTACATCTCATTTATTTCACTTAGGTGCTCCACATCCAGCTAGACATTGTATCGATAAAATATCGATATACGGTTACTTTATATAATTTTATCTGCACTCCATACATTTTATCCACTATCAGTTAGATTTAAATTTTTAGTTGCTCATCTACAAGTCAAGAAAGAAAATTTTAAAAACATATTTGTATTATAAGAAAATATTACGTTCCCAAACAATGAGCTTCCGTGTCCGTTTGGATATGTGTATAGTTTAACTTTAATTTTCAAAAAGGAAATGGTTACAATTGCTTCATGACTCTTATGTAAAGATTTATGACATATACATTTTTAAAAATATAAAAGTTTTAGTTATAAAAAGATATAAGTTTGGGTTTATATCTCTAATATGTAAAATCCACTATTTCTTAGCTATAATGTGTATACAATCAGATAAGACATTTATGACCTGTCAACACAAAATTTACATTGTTAATTCTACAAAGATTAATTTATTGTTATAAATTGTTAAGTTTAGAAAGTAAAGTTAGAGAGTTTTAAAGAAATGTTAGTGTAAATAATAAGGAAATAATACAGTGTATAAATGTTTTTGAAAACATTGCATATCCACATAACGTAGCTGTGGAAGGAAGGGTTGCTTCTATGCGAATGTTGAATTTAATTTAATTAACTTTCCGCTTATTGGAGTGTTTAAGGTTGCTACAGATGTAAAGATGTCATGAGTCAAGCCTGTGAAAGTATCAGAAAGAAAAGTTACCTTTGATTCTTTTCGGTTTTTAAGTAGTACATAAAGGTAGTTATTGTTTTCTCGTGCAAACACACTTAATTTAACATAGCCATATTGAGCCAAGAATTTTGCATAAAGGGTTGTTGAAAACATGACAGAAAGTTGTACGTGTAATCAAGAAAGTTACCGTTTACTTCTTAAGGTATTACGTTATTCAATTAATTTTGTACTTTTATCTAATTCTTTGTTATTTTGCAGATCTGATACTGATAAATATAATCTTAAAATAATATACAGGTTCTAAACATACCAAAACTATGATTTTTGCAGACACTTAAATAAGCAGCTTAAGAAAGTTTCAATTACTAAATGCATATGTCAGAAAAAGGTCTTGAAAGTCCTGCACTGGAGTGTTGTATTTAAAACTGAACAGCTTTGAAAAAGTTTCCCATATTTATTTATAATTTTAGTCCACTGAAGATACAGTGGTCAGTTTAGTTTACAGAAAATGAAAACTCATACCATTATGTATAGTATTTATAGTAGTAAATAAATAACTATTGAGAGTTGCGTATTTTTGATACCGATTGCAGATCACGACGGAAGTTATGATGTACATTATATGTAGATGTGTTTTGTTTAATTGCATACTTTACGTTGCATGTATAGTTTCATTTATCTTAGCACAAGAAGCTGAGAAATCACATTTAGTCCCAAAAGAAGCTTACGCTGCTTTTTGAGTAACAGAATATTCTGGGTGGGTGAGATTTAAGGTAAGGGCCGCCTCCTGTCGAGATCAATGAGGAAGGTTTTTGGGTATTACTTTCCGTGTTGACCTTTTGGAAGATGAGTGGCCATATCTGTGCCAACCTCTCCAACCAAAGCCGGCAGATTTGGCGCTCTTTTTTCTAAGCTAACAGCTGCTTACAAACCCATCAACTCCAACAGACACTATTTGCAGAAGACTAAACCTACCCTTGCACCTCAATACATCAACATATACTGTTCTAAAGGGTTGCCCAGATTTAAGTAAAAGAACGGTGATTGCTGTACACAGTGTAGGTTTAACCTGAAAACATAAACTTGTCCGAAATAACTAACCCTCCTGGGGACAAATAATATCGTTACTGAAGTTTCATAGAAACTTTCCATTCCACGTCCAGTTATGTACATGGTTATAAAAGAATGGAAAAACCATAAGTTCAAGTCACAATAATAAATCACTATAACGCATAATATCAGTTATAATATAAAGCTCATAATAAATTCAGCAATGCACATGGGATAGCATTACCTTATATAATATACATATAGAGAACTTTAAAAAACTCATAAAATTATATGTAATGTTCCGTCATTTTCCGACATCTGCATATGGAGTACATCATGAAAACAAACAATTAAGCTACATCTGAAAGCAAAGAATGTGAAAAAAGAACGCACTCCAACATGAAAGAATGGACTCGACTAACAAAACAAAGGCCTTGTTTGAGGGAAATATTTTTGTTTATATATTTAACTTTACATTGTAAAGGTTTCACTTGAATTAATAATGATGCTCGTGGTGCTTTAATGTGTTTTTAATCTGATATTTAATTATTAATACGTAAATGTGTTAAAAAATATTGTTGTCAAAATGTATACATTTTATAAATTTAGTTTGATTCTGTAAATTCACAAGTAAATTTTACGCTTTAAAAATAAATTTCCTGTGCCATTCTTGAAGGCTTTTAAAGATGTCTCTACGTACTTAAGTTTAAATTAAAAATTTTAACACCATCCATTTTCATATAATTTTAGAGATCAAACTAAATAAGCTAAGATTCTAAATTCTGTTAAAAATATTCATTAACATTAATCGGATAATAAACAAAAAAGTCCTAGTCAATAATTACCATCAAATCATAAACATGTAAATATTATCTGAAACCTCTCACCATATCATAAAATACTAAGGAAAATCACAACGCAAACTACATGTATCACCAAATTCAACGAACTACATTAGATGCTTGGACGGAACTATCATAGTTTTTGCGGACTCAGATTGTTCTTAGTTTTATGGTATTAAATTTACTGTACTTGCAGAGATATATATCGGATATGGGATAAAGAAATATTTTAGAGCACATTACAATTCGATAAACCGTTTTAGAAAAAAGTCTCTTGGGCTGAGATTTTTATGAAGTTATCATACAATACGTTCTTCAGAAATTCAAACATATGACACATTGTATAGTCCATAAATCATTTAAACATTTTAGGAAGGGCCTTATATAATTCGTGTCCATATACCTTCATTCAAATCCGATTCTCTTTGACAGATCTTGTTCAAGAATTACAAACATGGGTTTTTAACACGACCCCATGACATTGGTACAACAAATTATTTTAAAGAATTCTGGGAAATGATAACGAATATTAACATTTGAGGTAGTTATAAATTTAAAATTGTCATTATTATTTAGCCCCTTTATACTCAGTATTAGTTTTAGTATTCTTAATATTTATTCTATTTCTTCCTTAATGTTTCCTAATTTTTTTATTCTACTTACTGCAAACTTAATTTAGTTGTATTGTATGACTTGAACATTAAATCAGGTTTAAATATGACTTTCATATAAATAAATTCATAACTGGGTTTTGTTTGAAAGTGAAAAACTTAAGATTTTAATGTTGATAAAAAACATTATGGTTGCCTGTAAAGTCGGTTTTACGGGCGAAGATTTTACGTGACGTCTTTTTCTCGGTAGAATATTTATTGATATGAATATTATTAAATTGCACAATAGGAACAAGGAATTGAATGAAAATAAGAATTGCACAAATTTTAACTATAGAAATATATTTTGTTTACTAAAACATTGTACATAATTTGAAATTAATTAAAATTTGTTATTGTAAATGGTAAAGTTGAATAAAACATTTACTAAAATTGGAATTTGAAATTCTTGCTAAACACAGTTAAATTCTAACTCCGTGCGTGGTGATTGGTCGGTTTAGTTCGTTTGTTTGGTCGCACTGTTATGACAGGTTAGAGGTTATAATTTGTTATTTTAAATGTTTGACTAGCAATACGCGCTGTTTTTCTTCTCAATCGACTGAATTACGATTGATTGCAGAGTGATTTAAACTAATAATTTACTTAACACTATCAACATTTGTCAATATTATGACATAACCTATAAACTCAGTTTCTCAACTTTTGTGTCAATCTAACAATTAATCAATCAATCATAGTTTACGATAATGAAATATCAGTGTACAATTATTATTTACCTTTATTGTTGTAGTTGTTGTAAATGACGAATCTAAGCACTCCACATTTTCACGAATAAACATAGTTATCTGCTTTATCCCGTGCGGCGGACCCACAGTTATCTGCTTTATCCCGTGCGGATCCCGTGCGGCGGACCCACTGGACGGGCATCGTAACGTTACCGGGCGTTACACTTTTTCATGAGTGACTCCGATCCGCAACCTAATTTAAGACGTTGTCACGTCAAAAACCTTTATATTTATTAACATCAATACTAAAAATATTATTATTATTATTATATAATTGTTCACCTCATTTCATAGTACAGTTCTGTCTATTACTAGTAAAACGCGATTTTCTAGTAATATATTTATTTTTTAATTTATATGACATCAGTGTACTATATCCTACATTGTATAAACATTTTTTTACGTCAGTACGCGGTTTCAGGAGCAAATGCTGATCATGTTAGAACTTGCACAGACTGCAGATTGCACCGAACTGCTGATTGCTGTATTCAGCACTAACTGCGGCAGCAGCTGACGTCATCCTCACGTTTTGCAACCCGATCACAATTATAGTAGAAATATATTTATAGATAAATGCCAATGTTTCATTCGTTAAATCAATTGAAACTTAACTTGACATGTTTATTATCTTAATAATACTTGTAAAAAAAGGGTTTTAAATTTGTTAAATTATATCGCATATTGTTTAAAAAAAGTAATTTTGGCACGCTAGTGGACTTTATAGTGAATTTCAAAAATGTAATAAAATAAATTTTTAACAGTTTGAACATTATGTGTTATGAAAATTGAATTTGAGATATCATTTATGTTCTGATTTGAAAATGGAAAACCAAACAAAAAGCTTCGACGTTACTATTATTGAAATAAAACATTTTACTTTGTCAGGAAACTTCATTGTCCAAGATTGCTGAAAATCAAAATCATGATCACAACTCGTATACTGTATATGAATGTATTTGTAATTCTCTTATCTCTCGTGTAATAACTACGTGTCGCGTAACGGTCTACGCTGAGATTGCATGCAACATTTTAAATATATAGTACATATTAGAGTTGCATGTGACTGTACTCGATTTGCTTACACAGTTATTTGTTCTGTAATTTATCGTTGCTGACGAGATTACACATAAATACAAAATACAATTTTTCACTAACTCACAATCAAATCGCATGATGTGACCAAGATGTGACATGTACTATCATCGAACTCGATGTTGTTTTTTTTACAATTAAGCTTAATGCAAAATGTAAAATTTATGGATCATTTCGTACTCAATATTTGGACTGACGGCAAATAGACAGACATACAGATGGAAATAAACATTTGACCAGCCCTTGTTCGAGGTATTAGCTTCTATAACGCTCAGCCACAAAAGGGTGTTGTATTTATTAAATTAAAGTCTAGAGTGGATGAATTAGAGATGGATGAATAGTTAAAAGGAGTATTTAATGAACAACCATACTCAACGAGATACAAACTTAAAATTATGGATTAATTAAAAATAATTTTAGTATTGTTCTCCGTTAAATAATTTTATTTTTAAATTGTGTCACTATTAAAGCTGTACAATTTTAGTAAAATAAATTAAAAATTTAAACTTTCTATCTCGCGTCAATGTGGTAAATTCAAATAACAAACTTTTCAAGTAAAATAAATTAGTAATCAACTAAGAAAGATTGAGGTTTGTGAATAGGAACGTAGAAGGAGCAATTGTATAAAATAATACAAGAACGACCATTGAACTAAGTTTTTTTACAACTCAGAGACACTATTCTCATAATTACAGTAGTGCCATAAATACTATCGGAATAAGGGACAGTTTATTCTACTAATTCTATATTCGCATAAATGATAATATTTACAAAAAAATATTATCTCTGATATTAAAAAGTATCTGAAAAAAGATAAAAAATGATGAGCTTCAAAGGAACTTTTGCACTTATCGACTTTAACTAAAGTGGCTCTTAGAGTTTTTCCTTCCTCTGCTTTACATGTTTTCTTACAGGCTCTTGGTATTTATGTTATTCCTATCGCCTTGTAGATATTGAAATTCTGTTCAGTTAATTTATGTCTAACAAGCTTTGTTCCCTTATAGTGAACCGTATTTTGAGATAAACCTACAAAATACTTGGAATAAAACCAAAGCTTTTGTGCAAACTTTAAAATAATTTGTATTGTTCATGAAGATGTTTATACGTAATAATACATCGCGTATAGAATGAGGTATATCTCCGGTCCACATTGATAATAAGGTATATTCAAAAATAAGGCAATACGTCTGAACAACTATGGAAATAAATAAAAAATTAAATATTCCTTGGAAAAGTTAACACAACTTTAATTGAAATTGTTTTATTGTTCCTGCATATTTTAATGGCTGCTATAGATGTACCTTCAACATCTTTTAAGTTTTTCCATTCTAAAACTTCCAGTACAGTAGAGTATGAAATGTATAGGTCGAATAACATCAGTACTCAATACAGTTGTGATCTAGTCACTATAGGTTTGGACCAACTATAACAACAGACAATTTGACAGAGCCAATTTTTAATTTTTACTAATCTAACACGATAATTCAATAAGTATGGAACAAGTAACATAAGCCTTTAAAAATACTAAAGAAAACAATTTACCCACTATAAATGTAAACTGAGACACCCCAGGGCATTGTCTGGCGACATTTTTCTAGAA
The DNA here is from genome assembly GCF_021130785.1 of Homalodisca vitripennis. Lineage (NCBI taxonomy): Eukaryota > Metazoa > Arthropoda > Insecta > Hemiptera > Cicadellidae > Homalodisca > Homalodisca vitripennis. The sequence goes on from NC_060212.1 coordinate 20,114,473, forward strand.
CGCTTTACTCTTCTACAGTAGACTTACCGTCCATCCTTATACTCCACTAAACACATACATCTTCTTCATTGTTCGTCGACTTGACTGCATTATGCAAACTTCAGCATTGCACCTTTCTCCCGCAGCATTGAAGTGTATGCTGAAAGACACTGATGCTTGCCTCTCCAGCAGTCATCGGGACATTTTTGTCGTAAGCTGCTCTGAGGGGAACCACTCCGTCTTTCACAGTTCAGTCACTCACTTTAAATGCAAACAAATAAGAACAATGAACAATGGTTACACATAACAGTTGATTACATATGACAGGCTCATTCAATTAATATTACACACCTTTAGAGACCAAGATACCACTTTCGTTACTTTACAGACCTTTAGGGCGTAACCCAGAGGGTTTCCGAAATAAGAACAAGCCTACATTAATCCCAGAAGCTATAAGAAGGCCCATGTAAAATTTCAGTACAATCGGTTGAGTATACGCGTGGAAACAAATAAACAAACAAAGGCACATTCACATTTATAAAATTATTAAGGTGAATATAATTGCTGAATGAATACCTAATACAGACAAACTAATACAGGAACCTAAAGTTAAATATATTATTAGTTGTAAAATAATTGTAGTCATCGTTGAAAAACTATAAACAACTTAATTAAATATAAAACGCCATTCACATGCATATTCACTATTTATATAATATTTGAAACTATCCCAATTATATCTAAGTTAATATAATTATTAATAATATTTACAGCTTGAGTTATTGTTTAATATGAACTCAATTATTGAAACAATACGAGGTATCATTGTTAATTAGAGAGATTAATCTGATTCTCTTAAATTGATTATCCACTACTTCATTTTTGAACATATAAAAGTACTTTTTAACGTAAATGTCCTGTAAAGATTAAGGAAAAGTACTAATCATGCAATTAATTTACTTTTTGTGTTTGTTTGAACTAGTTCACTTACGTTACAAGGATATAGTTTTTGAATACATTTTGTATTTATAATAGTATTTAATACCTTTTAATAACTTCAGACAAAAGGACGGAATGAAAAAAACCTAATTTAATGAACTATTAACGTTATATTCATTATATATACTGTGGAACCTTTATATAAATTAAAAGTATTGTTACACTCTATTTGGAAAGTTTTTTAATCAAAAACAAAATTGACATTCCATTTCTTTAAATAATTACGAAGCTAGTCACTAAGGACATTTGCTATAATTCATGTAGTGAAATAGATTGAATATGACATTTCGAGAAGTGTTATCTTTTTACTTATGCAGGTGATGGAAACGACCACTCAGTACGTTAGTTTAACTTTGTGGTTTGCGGATTTGAGTATATCTCCATTTAGTTATTCAATCTTCCATTCATTGCAGCGTCTAACACAGTTTTAGATTAATCCCTGGAATCAGGCGTCCATATCTGTCTGGAAAGGTCTATAAAATTTCGGTGACGATGACATTCGAAACGAACACTTCGCATCGATTCTACTTCAGAGCCACGTAGACTAAAAAGGAGCTCAGTCTGGATACCCAGCAGCTATCCGCTGTAACCGAGGTGAAGTCAGATTACAGCAAATTTACGTTTACAGTATGTTTTGAGACCACAGGTAAAGAGTAAATATCAGTTCTAAAGTAGTTTTTGTGTAAATTATTTTCTTACTCTTCAAGGAAACTTATTTCTTAAATATATAAAGAACTCGACATGGACCTTCTTGAAATCCTGTCGTCCTCAGGATAACTCTCGATAGAAAGGTCCTAGATACTTGAAAATTGAGAACTAAATTCTCTTGGTTGATGGAAGGACTCATTAATTTTTGCGAGCAAAAGGTACAAGGCCAGTCAGTATGTCTTTTGTGAAAGCTAATTCCTTCTGGTTATTCGTTTAATAACATTCCTTTAAATTCCATTATATCGGTGTTTTGATCTAAATGTATTGTAACGTATTAGTGACCATTATATGTATAAGTACGGATAATTCCATAAAACAATTCACAGTGCACAATACATTACACTTTAATATCCATAGAATTGTATGGAATAATACACGTATATTGGTTATAGTATTAAATGTCATTATTATTTTATTAATGAAACATGTTACAAAAAAACAAATTAAAACTATGACATGTTATTAAGTCAGCTAATATTTATCAACATTAATGTACTAATACTGTACTAAATGTACATTAATGTACTAAATCACAAAAGGCTTTCGTAACTAAGAAACAAATGTGTCAATCACAGGGGATGTATTCTAACAAAAGACTTTTTTAATATAATGTGGGAATGAGATATTTGGAAATAAGTATAGGACATTCTGTATTTAGGAAATCAATAATCTTACGTTATTTGTTTTGTTCCATAGATGCGTTATAATACAACGCTTCTTTATTTCAGTAATTTTGAATCTATCCCTAGTAATACAAGAGTTTCCCTAAATATTTTCAGAATATTTTTTGTTTTAATAAACAAATTTATTAATTTAACGTACTCATCACCAAAAAACCCAAATGAAAATAACATACAAAAACTTGTACTTTCTAATTTATAGAGGAAGGGTTGATACTTTAAGGTGTAGGGCGGCTGGTGAAGCTCCGCATAACAGCGTGATAACAGCCCCTAGGGACTGATAAGAGAGCTTCATACATCACAAGTGACTGGCAGCCATATTTGCGCTGTTCTCGGCTATGTTGTGTGGTAGCTCAGTCGTTTGTTTATCCCTGCATGTTTGTATAAGCAATAATAAATTATTTCTGAATAATATCCTTTTAAGATTTATAGTAGGGTACCTTTGATAAAATAAAGTGGAACATCGATTTATCAAGGAATTCGATATTGAGGTTCGATGTGTTGTCATTTTTTCTTTAAATGTGCCGTTTACATCAATGCTAATTTTCCCTCTACATATCGAAGGATTATATAATTAGATTGATCTAATTAACAAAATACCATATATTATGTGATTATGGGATTCATAAAATGATTCATAAAATCCCAACGTTTGTGTAGTTTTTGTAAGGGATATTTTACTATAGTATTCTGAGTTTATACTATGGTTGTATTCTTCTAAATAAAATTTAGGTAGTTGAAAAGAACATACATTTATTATAGTTGAATGTAACTCTACGTTTCGAAATCTGATATCTAAGCTCTTCTTCACAAGTACCTAGCATATAACTATAATGTGGATGAAAAGGTACAAATCATATAAAGCCAAACTTTTCAATGGACTTGTTGCTTGGTAACACTTTTTACTCTATTAGGGCAAGAAACTAAGCAGAGTTAGTATTACCTTATGGGCAGGCTGGAAATTGCCCTTAATATTTAGGGGAGCTCCGTCATCCCCAATATTCATCCTACACACAGAAGAATATATCTATCTATCCTACTTTGGACTCAACATCTAGACATATTTGGTTAGTAATGTGCTGCTCCTAGGTAACCATAGGTTTGCCCAGATTTATAAGATCCATTGGTTTTGCTATACCCCGTAATAGGTTCAACTGTGAAGTATAAACCAGCCAGAGTAAACCCTTCTAGGTGATGCCAAAGCCATATGCACTATTTTAAAAGTTGCTTCTATCTTGACTAAAAATACTCCTTAAATTCTAAACTGTGAAGTATTCTAAACCACCAACACTCACTGGAATACTAATTTTTGGTGCTTTATAAATAGACGTTCTTCATGGTCTTTGGAACAAGGCAAACTATTTCCTCTCAATCTGATAGAAACGGAAGCCAACATAATAAGAGGATATGATGAGTATTTAATCTTTGCAAACTGCCAAGCATGAAAACAAAGGATGTTGAAAGCTAAAGATTGATAGTCTAGCATTACCCTCGGAGGAATGAATAAAATTGGATACTCTTTCTTGCTACAGCCATTGGCAAACAAAAACATTTGACAACGTTTACCTTGTTATTTCTGCAGAAAGTTTCGCTAAAAATTAACCTGGAACAAAGAGAAAAGAATTAGAAAAAGCTCCAGATTTGAAGCTGTTGTTCCATTAGTTTACAAACAATTTAAGACTTCCAGTATCTTACAACAAAAAAACTGTGCTGCCAACAAGAATCAAATTCCAAGAAAAAAGAATGTACTGTACTTTTATACCAAACATGTCTGTTTTCATCACAGTAGGCTGTTTATCTCGTGTATAAAACTAGACCTTTTTATACACAACGCTGTAAACCGACTCTGAGTGGAAGGCAGCCTCCTAAATCCACTTCAGTATTCATAGCCGAGAACGATAACAACTGGTCCCTTTTTAATGAATACATTAGAGCCTTTTAGACGATGAGTCTCAATTTGCTGCTATTTGAGGTGCTTAGAGTGTCCACTCTTCATTAAATTGCATATTTATTTTATAAGATTTTTTTTATTTAAGCATAGCGAGGTAAAATGTTATTACTTTTGTCTAAACGAATTTAAAACATTTTGTAAATCAAAGTAAACTATACTAGCGCGTCTTTACAACAATAGAGAACTTGTGTATTTTACTAAAAGATTTATAGAATTTTTTACGCTACATTTTACACTGTAAGATACTGCAACCATTTAAAATAATAGAAAAGTGGAGACGAATCCAACAAGTCAGAGATCATTATATACTCGGTTCAACAATTCTTAAGTTATAAATGGGTAACCTATTTTATGTATATAAGGTTTTTTTTATAAGAATGGTTCACATCTGATACAATATTGGTTATTTCATAAACATTTAAATCATTACTACCAGTTCTGAATTATTTTAATTGTTTTAATATGTATTGTTTACTATACAAACCGTGTCCAACACAGTCTAAACAGTTTAGCAACTTATAAATGAATAAAAATAGTTATTTACTTAGTGCCTTTCAAAGATATATAGAAATATAAATTGATCTACAACATGTAGTTCATAAACAAAATCTGTAATATTTTTCCTCCTATAATTGAAATTAAGTACATTTTGAATACAAGTTTCAAACGCGATTCATACATCATTGTCTTAAAATCCCCCCCCCCACCCCCCCCCCCCCCCACCCCCCCCCCCCCCCACCCCCCCCCCCCCCCACCCCCCCCCCCCCCCACCCCCCCCCCCCCCCACCCCCCCCAAGCCGACTTTAGGATGTATTTATCCCCTACTATGCACTCTTTATGCCAAGAATTTTCCACACCCAACTATTTTGTGCAAAATTGAAACCACTGAATATTGCGATAAGCCTGTCTCCTCAAGTACTTCGCGCACTTTGAATTGTCGATAACTTTAAAAAATATTCTAGAATTTTTCAACTATTTCGGGGGTAAACACAACCACAGGGCATCCAGATCTGCATTGATATTTTGTATATATTACACACCGCTTACACTCATTCACCCAATTGTCAGTTACAGCACAGGATCATATTTGTCATGAAGTTGGTCCAAATCATCTTTGATTTATTTTGGCGTAAATCATGTCAAATTAAAGTGTTTATTACTATTTAAAAACTCCCTTGTATCCATTTTCATAGAAAAATTAGAGTTGTTAACTTCAATAGATAACAACAATTAAAGTATGTGATGGATACATCTGAAAACTTAACAACGGCTAGATTGGAGAGCTACATAATGATAAAAATTTACTTTTGATAATATGATCGCCACCTTTTAGATTTTCTAAGTACTTATTGAACCACCCTCATGTTATGCTGAAAGCTACTAACAAATATTTAGTATTTCTTTCTATATTTATTGTTGTTGGTGTTAGTATCTTTTAACATGTAATTTATCCTTGTTAAAATTCTAGTACGATTAGTTTCTTACACTTATTTTTGATCGATAACTATATTTTTGAACAATGGATAAAGTCTTTACTAAGAAAGTTTATAACGATTTAGAAAACATGCTACTACGCTGATGTTTTAGTCTCTGGGGGAGTAGCTAAATTCCAAGAATCAATTAATTTGCAGGTAATTTTTTATGCCTATTTGTAATTAGTATACAATGAACATTTTACCCCCTGACAACTCATCCTTAGGAGTTACTAAATCCAACGTTACTTTATTTGCTACAATTTGTAAAAGGTTTCTAATACTTGTGTTTTAATGTCTAGAAAACTAATATAAATATATTTACGCTCTCTTGTCATAAATAAGGTTACTTTAGTGGTGGGAGGGAGGTTTGGAAAACCCCACCAAACGATATCACTAGGAGTGTATAGGTGTATCTACTTGCAATGGTTCCATTAAATTGAAGGTGTACAAATATACAAATGCGGAAGTGGTAGTTAAAATTCCGTGTTTATTATGCTAAAAAGATAGCAATTTTTCAAAGTCATCATAATTTTACCAAACTGATTTAAACATCTTTTCATCTCTACAAATTACTTATGAAAACTCGACATATAAACACGACACGGCTATTTCAATATTCCATTAAAATGTAAAATTTACAAATATGGAATATGTCAATAAAATTCTGTATCTTATTTAGTATATTGACATAGCAAAACATTGGAAATTTAAAAAATAAATTTTTCATATTTGAATTGCTCATAAATGTTGGTATTCGTGTCCAAAGAAGGGTGTCTTTTTGAGCCTAATCAACACGGAATTTCGATCACCTTGACCGTATTTTCATATTGTAGATTTTAATTTTAAATATGGTAATGTTATTCGTATACACCTCCTCATGTAGTTTTAAAGGGTTTCATAGCCCACTAAAGCTGTAGAGAAGACAGACTTTTGATAGTTTTCAAAATAATTAGTATTAAAACACGCGTTCTTGAAAAATTTGTTAAAACCTGAAAACTTAAATAGGTCATTGTAACCTTCAAAGAAAAAGTTGGGGGTAGAATGTATGTACTATTTATCAACGTAATAGTTACTATTAGACATAGGAAAATATCTATACGATTTTTAAGCCTAAGAATGATCACTTTGCGGGAAGAATGATAAAAGCTTCGTCAAGGAATGCATGAACAAAATTATACATAAACAATTCTTGTATCAAAATATAAAACTGCACCACTTTAAATAAGTTTTGGTGATTACAGAATTATTCGTAATGTTAACGTCAATGCATCAATACATGTTAACTAAGTTGCTTACCTATTATGATATCCACTTATAGACGTATGGGTAAAGATATATACTTACCGGAAAAATTTTTATGAACTGTAATCCAAACGCTACAGTCGTCCATTTAGGCCAAACTCGAAGTTACCACAGCATCATAATAACTGTACTGTAAATATAACAGTGGTGTTAGCACAAGTCTCTTGCCACACAAAACATTTTCACTCAACTGTTCCATTGACACTGAACACAGGCCAAATAAAAATAGCATTGTAATTATAATCAGCTGATACAGAGTTAGCCCACGCTGTAATAGATACGGCTGCTGTATATCTGTGCGGACAGGAATTAAATTGTATATCCCCCCGTATAATAGGCTTTGCTTAACTCAGCCAAATAAATTATATGAGGTCTAAATTATAATACAAAAATGACATAATGGTTTTGCATTTATGAAGTTCAGACATAAGCCCTCCAAGGAAAATGATTTTAAGGATTGATCTAATGAAATCAAACTGAAACACATTTAAATTAATTTTGAGATATTGTATCGTAATTTTTTAGTTATACTAACTAATAGGTTGCATCAGGAGTAGGCTTCGACAACGTTCAGCCAATTAGTGAGGGCCAATTTGGATTTTAGTTCAAATTACTTTTATTTCTCGTGGTGCTCAAGATAGTTCGATTCCTTTAGAATTAATTAAATAGGAGTTATAAACGAGCTAAACAATTAAACACCAGTATTAATACCATTACTTAGCACAATATCAATACATACAATATTATCCATTACATTACCATTGATATCATTGAACAATTAAACCATTGAACCATTATACTGCCAATACACTACGTACTAGTCCGCTATAATCAATTTCTGGGGACAACTGTAACGGCCTATTAATTACATTAGCTCTCGGAAGTAAGACAGTATATCACCTAATACAGTAACTTTGCTATCCAGCCGAGCTTCTTTTGTATTTGGAGTAATTTCTTAGCCGCGAAGAGTTATGGCCGCTCCATTTGGACGTTTCCTTTGCTGTCACAAGGGATTTTACTGCAAAGACGTAAACCTTTCTGCATAAAGACTTTTATGAGCAGGATGAAGCCGGTGTGCAATTTTCAAGACTAGCTAAGTTAATGACGTAACTAAGGTTACTTATTATTCAGAAACTTTTCAAAGTAAAGTGAGAGTGACAGCTAAAACATTCTTTATTAGTTTGGACGTAGCATTAACCGCACTAAATAAGACTGTTTAGTATTTAAAATTGTCGTTTTTACCAACAGTACTTTAATACAATGGTTTTCGTGTAAAATGCTGATACAGGAATTATTATTTTTAATATCGTATTGTAAATGTATACTTTTATTGATAGAAAATTGTTATAATTGTGAACAATTCTTTTTAAGAAAATTAAGATTTGGTATAAAAGTGCAACAAAACGATGAACTATCCTAGAGAGTGAAATATTTAACTACTTTGTTAATTACGTATATCATCAACTAGAAAACAGACTTTTTCCGAAATTTGCCACCGTTCAGTGATACAATACAATCGGTAACACTAAGTTACGAAATCTCCAATCTGATCTCTTCCTCAGATGAATTACTAGAATAATGTAGATTAATCAAAACATACCAGAGCGTGGTGAGATGTATAGGTCAGAAACAATAACAGCCTTGTTTTGTGTCTATTCCGTGCATAGTAACTCTAAAACATGATAGAGATGTAGCCTTGAAAAGTGTTTTATAAATATGTGTATCACAATATAAATAAACCTTTTAACACTTTTTTTGTAAACTTTTATTTTTGTTACGATGTACATTTCGAAATCTGTGATTTCATCTTCAGGTAACTGTGACGTATTCTTTACCTGAAGATGAAATCACAGATTTCGAAATGTACATCGTAACAAAAATAAAAGCTTACAAAAAAAGTGTTAAAAGGTTTATTTCTATTGTGTTATAACATCTAAAACATGAAGTTAATAAAAACTAAACACTAATTAATAAACCTTGATTGTAGTCATGCATTAGATTAGTCATTCACCTGAGGAATACATTAGATTGCAGACTTCGAAACGTAGTGTTACTGATTGTTTTGTATTACGGAGTGATGGCAAATGTCCGGAAAATACTGTTTACTTCACAATACTTTCCTCGTCAAAAACAAACTTCAAAAAAAGAATCCTCAACTGACACTGTTTCTACAGAAGAATTATAACTATATTATACTTGAATGGTAAATAATATTTAACTAGTTTTGACAAGCATCCGTAAAGAATTTAATACACACTAGGTTTTTTCCAAGTATTTTTTACTTCTGTTTTTAAATCACTGGAAATGAACAGAATTTGTATACAAAAAAATCCTCTTTCCGACTAAAATACAAGAAATAGGAAGGTACAGTGATTCTCACCAAAACGCAATAGTTTTTATAAATTCCAAGGGAACTCTTTTTGAAGACATGCTTTAGAATTTAAATTAGTCGCTTTAGAATTTAAATTAGTCAATGGTTAGAAAAGTTAAACAACTAAGATAAAAATAACAGTAAGACGATTAAAGCAAACAAAGTTGAATGAATTGAGGAATTATATCAAGTACTTATTTCAGAACACTAGATTTATAGTATTAGTAATATGCATGATCTCAATTTCAGACAGCCGAGTAACTTGATATCACAGTGATTTACACACGTGGTGATTAAACACAACGCGTAAGTTTATGTTGGTCAAACCTTTGTGTCTACTGTTTAACTGTTTTTGGTTTAGGGGTATTCCGTTTTGCTGCATATGCTATGCATTTTTTTTCATTTGTAGGTCATTACAAATTTTTTTATTTCAACTTAGGCCCGCATGTTAGTTAAATTCAGTGGTAAGAGAAGATAAGTTATTAAACACATTTGGAGATAAGCAAAAATGAGTCATTAGCCACAAGCAGGAAGGAACTATGACTGGTGGTTACCAAAGTTAGAGGCAATATTTTGCAGGTGATAAAGTTTGTTAGTTTTTTATTCCTGTATAAAATAAAAAATTAAGAACACCTTTATATAGTAATTTTTTTATTATATTACGTATCTCACCGTTCTAATAAATGCTAAAGAAACACAGCAGGTACATATTGGCCTAGTACGATTTAACTGAATTGCAATATTCAATCGAACATACTCGTATAAATCAAAGCCAGAGGTCACATTGCATAAGGCATTTCCTTTAGGTCTTAGTTACAGATAGTAAGGTTAAAAATTCTGAACGTTACCTAAGTATATTTTTAAAAGAAATTTCCTTGTCTTGCTTTATTATCTCCCTTACTTATTATATTTTTTAATGTACATTTCTGTGAAAGCGGCAGAATAAGACAAAACATACGTGGCCAATTATATTAAAAATTACAATCATCTTCTTGTTGATGAGACGGTTTGGAACGTGAATTATGGGACGTAGTCATCGCATCATCAATATGATGAGAAAGGGAGAATTCCGCTTGCCATGGGAAGATTACTTAATCGTTCTCTTAAAAACCTATTCAACTTGAACAATACATAACAAATTTGTGTTATCAGGGAACATGAAAACAATAACGTCACTTTACAGTACTTTTAACGCCTTTTAGTTTGTTCAATTTTAATTACAGTCTATAGAAAAAAAATAATGAACTTCCCAAATATTTTAAATGATTTATAATGCAAAATATTTTGACATAAAAAGACTTAAATAATACGGTGATTATTTTTTAAAATATTATGATTATAGAACAACAACAACTAATGAGTATACAACATATATACGGAACTTGTTCAGTTGGAAGTTAAGGTGTAAAATGTATCTTTCCTTTCTTAAAGCTTTTCAATGTAGAAAAATTCAATTATAATTTTAAGTCTCTTACAAGTTACAAACTCTAGTCACACAAGGCCCTATAAAACTAAAATTTAAAATGATGTTGTCTACATCAATTAGTAAATGCCATTTCATTTGAATTTATCTGGAGCAATCATGGAGATTTATTATTGTACTATTAACCTTACTTATACAGTGTAAATTGATCTACACCAAAACTATATATATATATATATATATATATAAGTTATGTATATATATATATAACAGTGACATTACCTGTAGATGTGTCTAGGTGATTGTCACTGTTCAAGGACATGTGTGAATATGAATGACAGTTCAGTAAACACGGTCCCCAGACACAAGCAGGTGTTTGCATACATATCATCAGACAGTACCATGCTGCTACTGTTGTTATCTTTGTTACTGATAAGAGCTGCTTCCGCCACGTTTGACTTAAATCCAGGTAATCATAAATATCATAATAAATAGAAATTATTGTATAGTTTTTTTTTTTAGTTTTTACTGCTTCTATATTTAGGAAAGCATTCTAAAACCAATTTATTGTTGTTTACAGAGAATATGTTGATTTTATTTACTTTATAACAAAACCTACCTAAAATAATAGACCAGAACCTACCATCTCAACATTAAGAATAACATTTAAGATGTTTTAAACCCATTTAAGATTAAGTGAAAACTTTTAGGTCCTAGAATACTTTAAATAACGTATATTAGTGCATACTGGTAACCAACACTGTAAGTAAAGACGACTATTAGGTGTTTGTATTATGTTACAACGTAACGTTTACAAAAATAAAGATATCCCTAGTACCAACGGAGGGGGCAATTTGCTTATACAATTGATTTATGTTAATTATCTTGGCACACTTATAACAGGGCGTAGATCTTAACTCAGAGTCAGTGTAGCTTATAATGAGTAATGGATAAGTTCTTCAAAGAATTCTTAATACTTTAAAATAAAATAATATAACCGTATGATTTCTTTTTATATTTATACTAATGTAAGATCACAAAAATTCACATATCATCATAGATAACATTGAAATCAAGGACGTAGCTAACAAGGGTGTTCAAGGGGTCCAGATCCCGAAATTTCTAATTGTTTCAATTATAATTTTAGTCAACAATTATTAATACTATTTAAATCATTCACTATTACTGAAATCCACTGCTGACAGATCGTTCTCAACAATGAAACGGGTCAAGGTCCACTACGGGAAAATATCGGTTGTCTGGATCCCACATAATTTTTTCCTGGCTACGTTCTTGACTAAAATCAATGCTGTTTCATGTTTTATTGGAAAATCTTTTCGTAAGTACTAACCCCAAATATAATGGTGCCTATCGAAAATAAGTCCTTAATTTGAACAAAACTTGATTGTAGTTCTACTTACTTTACTGAAATATTATTAATTTATGGTATTTTATAGTTAAAAGGGAGCCACCAAGTCCATGCACGCAACGGCTATTATGGTTAGATAAATTTCATGTAAATGTTGTTGAATATTTTTTGTCTACACTTTGAGGTAGTTGTCAAGGTCGGGGAAGTAATTTATGACCGGCGGCGGCGTGCACCGAGGAGTTCAAGGTCAAGGTCATTACCCAGCGCGCGTACGCCATCTGTGCTCTAAATGGATAGCCCCGTTTAACCAGAAAGTACCTAACTTTATATTTGCTTCAGTTTATTAAGGCTATACAAAGTTGTGTGTATTATAATTATACATAAACTGAATTAATTGTGGTTTCTCTATAAAACTGTCAAATGAGGTCGTGTAGTTTCAAAATGGGCTACATCCCCTTTTTATGAAAATTGAGGCTGATGCCGGTTTCTTCAATTCTGAAATCGTGTGTTAATGCTAGGAATAACATATTTCAAATCAAAACAGGCTACATCTTATAGTATAGCATAGCAAAGTAGGGGTTTAGTTTCAAAACCAGCTAGAGAAACAAAGCTACTTTCAAACCCAGCTACATCCAACTGGTTGCGCATGCGCAGATGGGCTGTTCCCAGCTGTATTGTTTGCCGTCGCCGTATGACTGCTGGCTTCTGAGTGAGTGAGGTTATATTATTTATTTGTGAGCAACTACTGATGTGCGTGATGAATAAATAGTTTATAGTGTTTTGTTTATAGTAAAGTATTTTTTAATTAGACTAGTAACAATGGAGTGTGAACCAACAATTCGTTTACATCACCAACGCAAAGACCACGACAGTCAGAGAACTGGAAATGTGCACAGATGAAAAAAGCAAAAGGTGGGTTGTTGAATATTTACTATTGAAATAATTTTACTTTTGAGGTTTGCAACTGTTCAATATTGGTAAATCTTATTATCTTTCGGTTAAATCATAGTTTAGTTGAAGACAAGTAGGCAACAATTTCTTTTTGCAATTAACTGAGTCGTTTGGTTTCTATAATGCCAAGGTATAGATTAGTAGTATGTAGGCTAGTTGAAGTAACCTTTACGGTAGGCGGGATAACATTTTATTAATGGCGAGTTTTATTTTCAGATACGGTCCAGCCGGTCCTCCAACTACTATAACATGTAAACACGAGAAAAAAGGGAAGACTTATCGTTGTTCAGAAATCACAGCAAATGACCGAAAGATTTTTTACGAGAAGTTTTATGACACTTCTGGTAAATCTAGTGAATTGAAACACAAACAAGATTGTTTTATATTAAAATACACGTAATCTGCAAAACCAAAACGAAAAAGGACTTATAAAACAATGACAGAGGGACAAAAGTCAATGGTTGTCCAATATTTTATTTATAAAAAAATCTTTGCGTATGAAACTTCCAGTCTGTCAAAAAGCTTTTATTGAAACTTTGTGTGTATCAAAAAATAGAGTAAAGGGTGTGGTTAGAAGGCACTTTGAAAACTGGACTTAAACCTAAAGAAAATAGAGGGGGGGACCGTAAATTAAAGGCGTATGAAAAAAGAAAAGAATCAGTTATCAAGTTTATTAAAAATTTTAAGGTTATAGAAAACCACTATTGCCGAAGTAAAACCGCCAATAGGAATATCTACCAACAGAATTAAAACATTAAGAAAATGTGGAGAATGTACAACTCTGAGACTAAAGATGAAACCTTCAGGTAAAACAATCATATTTTAGGTACATATTCAGGTCAAATTTCAATATTGAATTTGGTTGTCCTAGGACCAATGAGTGTTCGACCTGTATATCTCTTTTGCTGAGAGAATTAAAAATGCTATCGACCCAACTGTGAAAAATGATATCATTTGTGTTCAGAGGTGCCACAAAACTCAAGCTAAGTCTTTTTACTTACTCCTTAAAGAAAAACGAAATGATTTGATTTACCATATCCTTTGACTGTCAAAAGAATCAGGTATTACCTAGAGTCCCAGATCAGAGTGTCTATTACAGCCGTCAACTGTATAAGTATAATCTTACTATTGTTGTCGGCGACTCCACAGCTAAACAGACCAAAAGATAATGTTTTTATATACCATTATGATGAGTCAGGACACAAAAAAGGGATCAAAACGAAATAAGATCGGCTGTTTATGATTTTCTCAACACGTTTGACTTCCCTTAATTCGGTGCATGTCCTCCGTCTTGTGTCTGACGGATGTGGAGGACAAAATAAAAATTCTACCATGATGTCAATGCTGAGTTACTGGCTGTATAATAATTCTCCTGCAAGTCTTCAACGTCTTGAATATGTTTTCCCAGTAGTGGGACATTCCTTTCTGCCACCCGACAGGAGTGTTTGCTCGTATAGAAAAAGAATAGAAATAAAAAAGACAAACATCATAATTACACCAGAGGAATATACAAAAATATTTTCTGAATTTCGGCACAACACGATCGTTAGTTGGAAAAGTGTATGATTGAAAACAAAGGTGTTCTGAGGTAATCATGCCAACTAGATCTTGGCACTTCAAATTTAACTTAAGTAAGCGGTTTTATTTTTAAAAAAAGTTGCAAAGAAGATAAAATTGTTGTTAAAGGAGAAGCTCACTATCGTACTGATTTGGGAAAGTACAAAAGTGTTTGCCAGAAAAGTTGGAAAGTAAGTAGAATGCCTCTTCCTTGCTTAATTCAAACAGGCATTGCAGTTTCAGCTTTAAAACTAAGGGATGTTGGAAACCTGCTAGAAAAACATATTGGCAGTGATTGGAAAGATTTGGCTCCCCTAAAATATTATAAAAGATTAGTAGAGTTTGAAAAAGAAGAAAATAACCAGAGGGGTGAAATCCTGACAGAAGAATGTCTAAATTATCAAGAAGTAACTGATCTAGTAGTTTAGGAAATTGTTACTTAGAACTGTTATACAGTTACTTTTTGGTTGTATGAATTAT
This sequence comes from Homalodisca vitripennis, assembly GCF_021130785.1. Taxonomy (NCBI): domain Eukaryota; kingdom Metazoa; phylum Arthropoda; class Insecta; order Hemiptera; family Cicadellidae; genus Homalodisca; species Homalodisca vitripennis. The sequence goes on from NC_060212.1 coordinate 20,129,718, forward strand.
TCTCTTGGTATCTATATAATTTATTGTATTTATTGTAAATTAATTATCTGTTCATTTATGTGTATACAAATTTAAATACAGAGAAACTGCAAAATCACTGAATATTTTTTTACTGCTGTAAATCCAAAATATTAGATGCAAAACCAGTTACATCCACTGATTAGATGCAAAAATGGGCTACATCCATTTTTATTTATTTTTTTTACTTGGATTGATAATTATTAATAATAACAATAATAGTATGACATTACAGTACCAGACATTTAACTTCATCCCTGGGGAAAATAATAGTTTTATTTTAAACGGCTAACAAAATATCCGTTTTTTTCATTTCCTGAAAAAAAAAAAAAAAAAAAAAAAACAGTTTTGTGGATGTAGATAGTTATGAAAACTACACGACTCAAATATTGTTTTACAGTTGTTCTTCCTTTGTTGCACTTGTTTGGACTGAGGCCAGCCAATAACTGTGGCCCCTGTCCCCCCAGAGATTGCCGTCTAGTCCCCGCCATCTTCCTTGGATACTGCTGTGGATGTGCTTTGCCAATAGGTAACTGTTTTATTCATATTATAAATACCTATAGTTATATTGTTATTATGTATAACGTAATAGTAACAATAATAATAAATACTGTTTATAATATAATCTGCTTTAGTAATTACGTAAGGCACAAATGCATAAAAAACTGAATCATCACAGCACAGCATGGGCGTATATATAACGGGGTTTCAGGGGGCAAAAAGCCCCCTCCTGAACGTTTGAAAAATATATTAAAATTACATCCAGTTTGTTTTAAGCCAAAAAAATTACACTTTCCATAGGAAAGATTCCCAAGCCTCTAAATTTATAAGGTAATTTATAATTTATAAACTACCCACTGTACCATCCTCCCTCCCAAAAAAAAGAAAATTCTATATACGTAAACAGAGGGTCAAAGCCCCCGTAACGTTACAAAAGAGTTGTCACAGAGATGGAAAAACCGAAGGACCCATTACTCTTTGAAACCTATAATTAAAATACCCAAAATCAATAGAGGTTTTCCTTGGATCAAGAGAAAACTTAAGTACCGAGTGTAACATCCTTAGTGCTTTTAAGTCAAGATTCATTGTTAAACGGACAAAGAACGATAAGATTTTAAGAAATACTTGCCAGGCCCTTAATAATGACAGGGTTTAGCGGTAACTTCTACGTAAACTTTAAATCTGTAAACAAAATTATTCTCCGTCTATGTATCAAACCGCTTTTCCCCTTATTATCACCCTCGCCCTACAGCACTAAACCCTATGTTCGCTTCACTCCTCCAATTGTCTTATCCTCCCTGTGTGTGTATGCGTGTTGTTTTTAAAGCATAATAATTACAAATATACTTTAAATTTTGATCTAATTCCAACAATCATTGTTCTGTTAGATAACAGCAACATTGAAAATGTAATTCTTGTATGAAATTATAGTTCTCGACCTTTTTGTCTAGTTATTTTTTTAATTGTTATGATTTAAGGGGATTTGGCACTCAAAACGGCAAACACTTTTACAAGGAAAATGTTATGGTATGATTTTTATGTTTTCAGAAAAAATGTTGGAAATGTACACTATAAAAGACTAGGAATGATAAGTACGATATAAGTTTTTAATAATTAGTAATTTTTCAGGGCCGACTAGTAGTTACATGTTCTTGTATTTTAAACACTTTCGGCCATTACTTGTTTGTAAAAAACGTTGATAATTGATAGTTTTAATGTTAAACTGAAATAAAAGTACATATGTTCAAAATACTGGAAATAAAAATATTTCATTGAAACAAATGAATTTGTAAAGGGTATTAGCATCTATCATTTGAAACAAAATTACAAAATTAAATTGGATGATATATTACTTAAATTTTTAAATTAAAAAAAACGTCAAATAAAAAAGTTTTACTTATGAAATAACTCAAAAACCTAACAATTAACACGAAATACATAAAAATTAATACTAGGTTACATATAACAAAAAAGAAAAATACAAAAGCTACTGCGTTCCGCAGCATTCTTAATTATTTTTTTAACTTAATAATCACGAAACGGTATTTTTTTAAATATTTTCATTTCATGCATAATGAGATTATTGAGTAAATCTTTCACATTGTGGAATATTAATTTAAATTCGGTGTATGTAATAAATTTTAAATTAAAAAATGAGTTTTGTTTTGCCTTTTAATAACCTTTATTTGGTTTTACAGATCGAGTGCCAATATTGTGCCCTACAAGTCTAATATGTCCACCTTTGTCCTCTCGCCTGTGTGGGGACTACAACTATCTCATGGAGTGCTGTTGTTGATTGGTGTTCATAGGGTTTATTGTAGGTCAGTTTTTGGATCATTTGTATGATATATTGAGTTACTCTGAATAAAAGAAATTACATTTTGTTAATGATATCCAATAAATAAATATTGATATACCTAATTGATATTTTCAATTAATCTATTACTAATGTCAGTTTACGTATGGACTGTCCAAACGCCCCAAATATAATTATTACTGGGATAAGGGCAAGTCACTGATTGCAAAGTAAACATACATGATACGCGGTCTCATAACAATATGATAATGCATGTTGGCTTATACATAAATTATCTTACTACAACTAATATTATACAAGAGTAACATGGAAAATAGTATTAAATAACGAAGTAAAGCTACATACCTCAGTAACCACAAACATTGTTAATTAATATTGTTAACTCAGTTTACCACTTTAGAAATTGCAAAAGTTTGTCTTAGGGATGCTCAGTATTTTCTTTGGGAAGTTGAGTTGTTATGAATTTACATAGAAACTAAGATTTGCTATGTAAATATTTTAATGATAAATAATTTTGTTGTTATCATAGTTACGGCACATTTTTACGAAGTATATAGAGTGTTAAATTAGACTGTTTCGTTATTAAAATTAGAAGTTTTGAAGTGTTACTAGATCATGTATTAACAATATTTATAATAGATGGATGCATCTTTTCTAGACTAACTGAAATTTACATGACTAAATGTAATATATTTTTTCTGCGCTTTATTTCCTAGACTAAACAGCTCTGGAATATTTTACTAGCAACCGTAAGATATCGTAATTTTCTTGTATTAAGTTCATATTTAATAGTTGGTTTGTTGCAATTTAAGATTTACTGAACTTAAGTCCATAATAAATTTTTATATTAATAAATCAATTTATTAACTTTCTAACTCTACAATAAATATTAGAAAAATCAGGGAACGTTATTAAAGATAAAATAATTTATTTACTTCAAGAAAGTGTTAAAGTAGTTTCAGTTTGATTCATTAATAGCAAACCTTATAAATACTTCCCTTGGACATACTTTCATAGAACGTCATCAGAACCTCCCTTTCTATTTGTCACTACAAATTTGATTGAGAAAAAAACTAGTTGAAGTGACATAATTTAATAACGAATTCAATTGACTTATATTTTAGTACAAACATCAAAGTCAAATTTTAAAGATTTAACTTAGCCTGATTGAGTATTTATTGAAAATTGCGTTACTGTACTTGTAAGGGTTTGACCATAAAAGATAACCTTTTTATAGTAAAACCTTACTCTAAAACATTAATTGTCGTAGGTGATGATACGAGTAGGTGTTAAGTTTTATGTTAGGCGTTGTGCGTGTATTTATTTTCGGCGATCTAATCATTTAAGGCAATAAAAAACATGACACATACTAAAATGACCACTAAGGCAGTATACTTATTGCATATATTATTATAAGTAATTATTGTATTTTTCACATGTTCATCTTTATGGATGGTAATTTTTCAAATTTTCTTTCATTGTTTATTGTACTAGTCTTTATTTATTTGTTTATGTTCTTCATGTACAATGTTATCGTTTCAAAACATTTTTTTCACTGCCATTTTTGTTTGTGTTTTCATTTATATTTTCGTAGGAGTGTGGTTAAAAGTTCTCAAAACGGTTAAATATATCATTGTAACATATGACGTTGGATTATGTCCGTATCCTCTTATTCTTTCCATTCTTCCATTTTCGCTAGAATATTTAAATGCAATACACCACACAAATGAAAGTGGAAACATTTCTATTAGCAAACTAAGCGAACAATATAATTTATACCACACTCCACAAATGTGTGTAAGTAGTGTTAGCGATTAAGTTAAAATGTAAAGGACAAAGTATATATATATATATTATATATATATATATATATATATATATATATATATATATATATATATATATATATATATATATATAATATATATATATATATATATATATAGAGAGAGAGAGAGAGAGAGAGAGAGAGAGAGAGAGAGAGAGCAGTTCATTATAATAGTGACTAAGAAATCATAATAATTACTCAGTTGTGTACTTTTTAAGTAAAAATATTAATCATGTATTTATATATATTAGCCAAAAATTAATATATATAAATACATCCGCTGTAGTTTAATACAAGGCAGGCAGGAGTACCTTTCTCCATGTAAGGTTGCATGCAAAACATAAGTTTATAGTTAATTTCACTCTAGAAATATCCTGGGGCCCATAGACAGACAGTCAGTCATACAGAACAGAAACTTCTACATCACCACTGCAGAGAAATTGTGCTAGCTCACTGAGTGATAAGGCTTTAATAACGCTCAGCCAACTTTTACAGTTGGACATGTTTCATGGAATTCATTCATGTCTATGCAGAAAAGAAGTTTCATGCAAAATTTAGTGTCTACAGATGAAATCTTTCGCGATATATCTTGCCTCATGACACATTCAAAATTCTGTTAATTAAAATTTAGGTTTCATATTAGTTTTTAATAGTAACAGTTTACACACTAAATCACTACAAGATGATTGTCTATATGTTAGGTAAGTTAGGCCATGTGTTTTAATATTTTACCATTAAATGCTCACGTTTTCGTACTCAGTTTTATTTTAAAATATACGTATAAAACTATACAAAATATTCGCTAATGCTCAGCCAAATCCCAAAAAGTGATATGTACCTTCATCGCAATCATTTTTACCTGTATAAAAACGAATAACCATGCAAAATTTTTTTCTAGGGATTAGTTCGTTTGAAAGATATCGTGGTGACAGACAGACTGGAATGGCACTTTTTCAGCCCCTCGAGTGACAACCTTCGATATCACTCATAAATGTACTAAAATCACAGCAATCATTCAGTGCTTATCTTAAATGATAGATTTCGTGTCTAAAACTGTTTAAGGGTTACATTAATTAAATTGAAGCAGAAATCAGGTTCAATACATTTAGAGCTCTATCTATCTATTGATTACCCAGAACAGATAAGTATCAAATTAATACATAAATTAAACAGACTACGTATCTTTAAATTCTTAGTTTTGAGTTTTGTGGTTATATAAAGAAATATACCATTTTCAACGTTCTATAGGGTTTAACAACCATTAACACAACATAACTACTTAATAATAAATATATTTTCTGGATAACACCTGATTTCTGATATTACTTCTTAAGAGCTCCAACTTTCCAAGGAATTCCTCGAGTGAAGTTTTGCAATTTCTCAAGTGTTAAAGTAAGTTAACAATGTTACTTACCAGTTTGTGGCCAATGAGGCGTATAGCTTTACTTTGCTATGTAAAAAAGATTTGTAAAAAAAGTTGCAAAAAAGTTTGTAAAAGATTTTTTTAAATTCCATAAGGACGTAACATAACTACTTAATAAAAAATATATTTTCTGGATAACACCTGATTTCTGATATGACTTCTTAAGAGCTCCAACTTTCCAAGGAGGAGATTGAGAATCACTCGATTGAAGTTTTGCAATTTCTCAAGTGGCAAATTAAGTTAACAATGTTACTTAACAGTTTGTGGCCAATGAGGCATATAGCTTTACTTTGCTATGTAAAACTATTTTCTATATTATTGTTACATATTTAATTTGTGTTTCTCTCAAAAGTAAAACAACTCCGTTTTACTTAAACCATCTTTCATCTTATACATTCTAGTAAACAATTCAATGAATTACCCATATCGTATGGTTTACAAATTGAAGTTTTCTGACAACGACGTTGCGGATATACATGTACATCGTAGTTTAAATTTCTTATTAGTGTATTCAATTCCAATAGGTATGTCTCAAAATAGAAAAATATGTATATAGTTATATTATAGGTTATCTTATTGAAGTCAGATTACTAATAAATATTACGTAAGTATACAGGGTGTATCACAACTACCGTAACTCTCTATCAGTATTTTAAGGTTACACTCAAGGACCAAAAATGAACATTCAAAAACTCAATAATTACCTGAATAAACGCCATTTTGTTTTTCCACAGTACTGTTTTCAATTTCAAAACGGCACGTTTTAACAAGTTGAAAATTGGTATATACTTTTATAACGTGAATTTCTGATTACAGAAAAATTGATTATTTTTTATGACTAATATGCATTTTTATTATCTTATGTTTTAATCAAAAGAAACCTATATCCTGCAATAAGTAAGTATATTATTATGACCATAGTTCAACAATTTAATGTTATCAGCTGATTAAAGCAGCTAAAATTAAAACAGCTGATTGTTGTGGATTACAAACAGTTCTGTCAAGTAATGACAGTGGATATTGCTTTGTTGTTGGATCGGTTTTTTAAAAGCGGAAAATGTTAAACTTATTTATTAACCGACATTCTAAAACATGATGTAGCTGGATTTTTAATGAATATTTCTATCTAAAACGTTATAACTGTGAATTTTCATTATATTATTTTTTTAGTATTTACGTTTTATATGTTAAGAAACCGTTACTTGAAAATAAAATTTTTTCTGTAATTAAGCCTTTAGTTTATATAAGGTATATACCAATTTTAATTTCAGCTTATCAGAACAAACCGTTTCTCAAACTAAATATAATTAAGTAAATAAACCAAATTGGTTTTTTTCTATAACTATTGAGTATTCAACATTTTTAATATCTTTGGTTTGTGTTTCGTTCAGAAATAATACTGTTCGGGGACACTATTTATGTATTATTATAATCACATAAAACATCTTAATAGTATACCAAGTAGTATTGTTCATGTAGTGCCTACTCCTTTTCACGCTTTTCAAATATTTAATGTTATCGGTACATCAATATTTTTGTATTTAATAATTTCATTTCTAGCCAATTATTTGTAGGAATATAACTATTTTACAAACTAAAATAAACGAGCAAGTTATAATAAAAAATTAACTGTTGATTTCAATTGTAACGTCTAATTCAAGCAAGGTGAAATCTGAATAGATGGTAATACTATACCTAGAATAATATGCGAGTAGGCAGTGCGAGTATCCGCGAATGTATGATTGGTGTAAAGTTTTAGACCATTTTTCTAGCTTTGTCACAAACATTCCTTTCCGATTCTGGGTGTATTACTGGTGAGATTCAACCATAGGAAAAGTGATTATGGAATTGAAATTAAAATTTCAAACCATTTTAAAGAACTTTATGTTCTATAATATTGAACTTTACGATATCTATATCGAACCATTAAAACAAGAACAATTTAATTGAAATAAAGAAATATTTTTTTTATGTTTAACATCTGTTTTTCTGCTTATTTAAGAAAAATTTTATGGCAAATGTCTTTTATTGGTCCAAATTGTTGGAAATTTTGTGATTTAGTGGCAATCTTCAATATCTTATCACTTAAAAAACTACATGAGTTTTATTATATAATTTCCCCTAAAAGTACGTTACGGTAAATTGACTTCATTATTAAATGATTTCACTTCAACTAGTTCTCGTCTTAATTAAATTTGTCCTCACAAACAAACCTCCGCAGAACGGAAGGTTCTGATTGCCTTCTATGGAAGTGCCTCCAAGGGAAATCATTATGAGGGTTGCTCTTAATGAATCAAACTGAAACTCATTTAAAACTCTTGTGAGTTAAATTAACGTCATTATTTCTTTCATAAAGAACTCGTCGTTTGAATATGTAGATAAAAGTTATCATTTGTTGAAACTATATAATAACTTTAAATATTATTACGCATATTCCTAAACGTCCTTTGCAAATATTCAAGAATGAACTCCTAGCGGTTAATGACACTTAGTTAGTTTCTTTAGTTAGCGGTTAGTTTCTATTGCAACTATTAATGATTAAAAGTAAGCAATTCTGTCTATGGCCCTATTTATTAACATACCTGAGACACCTACATTAGAATTGCCTTTGATTTGTTTTATGAGGAACATAAAATGTGTAATCATAGTACGGTTTTTATACATAACGCAGCTATGATGGAAAGGGTTTATTCAAAGTGAATTTTGAGTTTAGGTCCGGTTCAGTTTCCTCTTAGTGCAGTGTCTGAAATCTAACGCTGCCACATTCTTCTGGAATCTGTGCACCTGATGAGACAATGATAATACCTCTTTACCTAGGCTTCACTACATTTTGTAGTCTAAGGGTCTGTGATGTCGAAACAATATAACAAGTTCATTTTGAGCTAATTTTTTTATCTCTTAGACGAAAATGATTACAGATTTTAGGAGTCATGCTATATAGTCAGATCTCAGACGCTGCAAGAGGAAGACTTGAACTGGAAGCGTTTGTACATGCTTCTTGCCAATTAGACGAAACAGAGCTTTGAGTGACGCCGCACTTATAAAATATTTTGATATTTGGATTTTACTTATCTTATTTCCCACTACACAAAATTTATTTAACAATAGACAAGGTTAAATACGCCACACCACGTAAAAAAATTTGGACTCTATAGTTTGTTCAATTTTAGAGATGTTATGCGGACAGGTAGGCAGTCAGACAATCGTGCAAAAAAGTGGTGAAACGAAAATTAGGCATCATAGTACTCATTCTTGTAGACATAAAATGTTTTTCAAAATTTAAAATCATATCAAGTTATTAAATCTTTTTCAACATATCTTGTTACACAATTTTGTTTTAATAAACAGGGTGTTATATCAGGGTTTAAATAATAATTGGTTGGGATTGCTAGGCTATACGTATTGTCATTTCACATGTTGGAATATCTTATTGGTGTGTTGGGTTTGATTACAAATTTAACAATAAGATACCATCACGGTTAACCATAATACCGTAGTAAATGTATTCTCTAACGCTCAGCCAAATCTCATGTAGTGACATGTACCATCATCTAACTTAGTGTTCGTCCTATAAAAATGAAGGTTCATGCACAATTTCAAGTCCACAGGTCAGTTCGTTTTCGAGATATCGTGCGGACAGACAGACAGACAAACAGATGTAAGTCTTTGCAGTCTCATGAGTAATAGGTTTCGCTAAAGCAAACCTCTTGTTGAACAATGATCGACAAACCATCGCGGCGGTGCTTTGAGTCTCTCGACTTGAGACCAACAAGTGGCATCTTACATCTACATTGTTACATTGTTGTCTTGAGAGAGCATTGTAGTGGATTGCATTGTAAGGAGTTTTCCTCAATGGCTCTGCACTTTATAGTGATGATGTAGACATGGCTTTTCAAATATTAAACTATTTCTTTGTTGTTAACATATTTAATTAATAAGTATAGGCAGTATAATAATCATTATTCAATGAATACATCACTTTCCTGGTTTTGAATTATATGACCATTTAAGGAGTTCGTTAGGTTCAACATAACTTAAGATTTCTTACATGTAAAAAAAAAAGAAAGAAAGAAACACTTCTTTATTCAGGTGAAATTAGGACCATATGGTCCTTTCTTACATTTAACCTCTAAAAAACTTAATCTTAATAATGCAAATTAAGGCTAATTAACTATAACTTACACTTACGGTATTCCATTTACTCTTCCATTCACACAGTCACGATTCAAAGAGTAGCCCCGCCGCCCGCCACGATAATCCGTTCTAGGTATCTTCGTCTCAGCTCCGCCACAAACCGTTTTCGGCTCTCAATATTTTGTTTGACAGGATCTGGTCAAGAATTCCATAATCTACAGGCGGTAACGGTAAAGGATCGTGAGGATCGGTGATGTACTCCTGCTTAAAAAAAATGAAGGATAATACTTTTCTTCATGAAAAAAGTAATACTTGGAGCATAATACTGATACTTTTTTTATCTTCCAATTCTTTCACGGGGTGCAGGTGAATGATGTACTGAATTCTTGTAGCTAAAATTGAGCTCAAAGTAATAAGACCTAGGTTATGAAGATGTATTCAATTTTCTGATTACCCGGAAGTTTCTTTTCTAGACAGATCCATATACATATTTTATAAAACAGATGCAATTCCGTATAAAATAACTGTAGCAGGAATATAACATTTACTTCGTGTACTGTACGTTTTACTACTTGCAAAGATGTCGGGCATTGTTTTTTTTTATCTGAGTAATTTTATTTTTCTTTCGTGAAGATTTTTGACTTTCTTCGAGACTCCTGGAATCGAAACAGGTAGAAAGATTTGATTGCTGGCTTGGATAGCGGTTCCTTCCCTACTACTTACAAGTCATCTCACCTGGGAACATCAAAGTTCTCATTATTAGGTCCATATTATTTAAAGGTTGCGGTGGTTTACAGCAGTTATAGGTGCTCATCGGTATTTTCCAGACGTCAGATCAAGTTCCAGATCGTCCAACGCGATCTAACGTCAGAAAATATGAATCTCAGATCACGTAAGCGCTTTATCTTTAAATTTGTTACTACTAGTAACATATTATAATAACCTAATCTAAAGCTACTTATATAGTAATAGGATATATAAGATAGAGACAGAGTGGCCTTCATCTCGCCGTCATCGCATCCTTTTGGGATGCAGAAACAAGAACCGGTAATTATAATGTCATTTAATTTTCATAGTAAGTAAAATGAAGTGTGTTCTTTCTAATAACGTAGATTTTTTAATTTATGGTATGGAAATCATTTCCAAAAAGTGTCTCCGGTTAATACCAGAGTACCTAATATACAAATTATGCTTTAATTTTGTATCAAGTACACACAAGGACAAGAGAAGGAAGGGAGTTACAAAACTACGAGTATTAAAAAAAGCTGTGTGTAATTTAACATCATATTTAAATTTCATGTTTATGTAAATACGATAAGATTTAAGGTACATATGTGGTTTGTCAGAAGTGCAGGATTTTCCGTGGGTGGCATAATCCACTGATGTTCTATTTATGATGGCCTGAAATGCTGTCAAAAATGAATAAAAAAGTTTACTCTGGTGACCAAACATAGTTAAGTATCAGCCTAAAATGAATTTTATATCTCTAGAATATAGACTTTAACTATAGACTTTTAATTTTGCATGAAACATCAGTGAAATCCGTTGTGCAATAGCTTGTATAGAGAAATTCAACCCAGTTTTTAAAATTATTATAGCAAATAAACACGAAGAAATAAAATACTAATTATACATTGGTGGTGAAAAATCATGAAACCGTCCAATATCTTCTGAACTCGTAAACAAACAAACATAAAACTTTGTATACATTGGTGGTGAAAAGTCTTGAAACAGTCTTGAGCCGGTGAAAAATATTAAATGTAAGAATAAGTTTATGTGCATGTCATTGTAAAGTTAATAACTAGTAGATTATCGTGTCACAAATTTTACCTTAAAAGGTAATACCAAACGAAATTGAGGGTCTTGATTCTTTAAATTTTATGTGGTAGTTCAAGAACGCCTTTGTTTGATTGTAATCATATCAGATAAAGTTATAAAATTTCACACATGATTACTATACACAAACTTTCAATACTAATCGATTCAGTGTCCTGATATTCTTCTATGGCAACGGTCTACGAGAAAAAAAATTGACTTCTTACGGGCCTGAGGTGGTGAAGACCTACAACTAAATGTATCCAAAAGTTAAATTTTATGCTCTATGTCACTGCATAAAGTTTTGTGTTTGCACGTATAGGAGTCCAGAATATATTATACCATTTCAAGACTTTTCAACAGCCCTGTATAATATATCTATGCAAAACATTATTATATTATATGTAAGTTTCATTCCATTGGATTTGGTTTATGTTTAGTAAACTCGTTTTAAACTGGTCTTATGGATAACCCTGATATAAATGAGAAAATTTCTAAATTAGTAAGTTTAAAATAAAACTAAGTACAATAATATATCATTTTAGCAAGTGGTATAGTACCACATGTAGTTTAATGAAATTAGCTATGCACTTGAAATTTCTCATGCAACCTCAACGAAGTGTCCTACGCGACACATATTATATTACTCATATTTATGAATAAGAAGGCTGTAATTGTATGTTCAGTATTTTGTGACATTAATGCAAAACTACTTTAGCCTAATTTACGTCAATAACCTCAAATGCATTATCAGATTAAAACTCTTGGTCGCTAATTGTGATTGCATAATTCACTAATCAAGGAATGGAGTTATAGTTAATTATAATCAATAACTATGTGATTGGTGTCCATTACCGTTTTGCTATTGGTCAAAGCCATAAAGTTGTTTACATTATTAATGTTCTATCAGCATCAAGAGAAACATCAGATATTAATATCAGTTGTATGCTGTATTGTTGTAACTGTAAATAATACATTGAAAGGAAAGTAGGATTTCGCACATTTGACATAGTTATATGTATCAATAAAGCGTAATACTACGTTTCGCTGATTCAAACCGACCCTATTCTTCAGGTCTAAAACACCATCACACTTAGATTAAATAAAAAATGTATAAATTATTTGACTGCCACTCAAAGATCTAAATGATAGCTGGAAGATCATCGTCATATAGTTCAGACTGGAGAGAATGAACTTAAGCAATTTCACTAAACAGGATCCAAGAGCACAAGGAAACATCTCACTCCCGAACTGACGAAATGTGGAAGACAGGAACAACTGAAGAGGAAGGAAGATTTAAATTCTCGAAATGTAGTCTCTTGGAACATATAACGATTAAAATGTTCGAAATGCAACTATCTTTTCAAATTATCCATAAGCAATATCGCAATTGAAGAAGGAAATCATAAGGAAGATTATGACTAACCACTTGTTACTTATGGTTTTGATTACGTAACAGTCTAGGAGATGATATTGTATCCAATATATGTTATCGATTACAACGTTGTGATTTCGTGCTATCTGATAGCAAATAAAATAAAACAATGATTGTAAATACATTGGATAAATATAATTAACATGCTATAGTAGAGTATAAAGAAATACAAAATACCCAATAATTTAATTTAGTTAAAAAAATTGAGGTAATTACTATCAGATTTAAATTGGATCACAAATCTAAACAAAATGTTTACTAGAGTATCACTATCTACCCTTTACGGAACAGAATTAGTTTACTGAATAAAATATTTTGCCTCACAATCCCTATATGGATATGAGTGAGGTCTATTCTACGGAAATTTAAATCACCTTCTTAAATTTATAACAAAATACAGTTCGAAGTCATCATTATCAAATAAATAAGCTTCTAGATCCTAGGGAATATAATACAAGCAACTTTTTTACTATAGCTTATAGGTAGGTGGCTCTCTGACCAAAAGGTCATGAGTTTGATATCTGAGGAAGTCATAAAAGTTTGCAAATGCATGTGGAAGAGAAACACCCTATATAAAATATACCTATGACAATGTTTATGTACTTTTCCAGTGATTTTGTTTATCTGTACATCGAAGACTTTGTAGAACAAGGGTTATTCCTACTCAAGGTTATATAGAGGTGTCTCAATAAAGTCAGATTATTAAGACATCATAAGGTGGTGGAGGAATATGAGTTATTACCTTGCCACGACGAGAAGCTCTGCAGTAGTGCTAATATTACAGCTGAATAGTGTCGTCTGCAGTAATGGAGGGCTCCAGCACTTAGTCGACCGTTATTGTTTGTATAATAACGAGACACTTGGCGTTATTATTCTCAAGTGCACATGAAAGTTTAGTAAAACGATGTACTACACTCTTACTTTTAGTAACATTTATAATTTTAACTATTTAAATTTCAATGAGAAAATGAAAATATTACTAATAAAAGTTTTCTTATTTAGGTAAGGTAATTTATTTTCCTTATTTACTGATATAAATTTAATACCTAAGAATAAAATATATAACAAAATGCGTTGCTATTTATTCAGAACGTAACGTATAAATTTGCGGTCATATAGCCCTACTACTTGAATAGCAGAATACTACATGAATTATATTACGTTTTTTTGCTAATAAATTTAATTATAACAACAATTAGTTTTCAATCTACAAACGCCAAACAATAGAAGGTAAATGCTATGATTACATTGCAGTAAACTTCTGAATCTTGAGTAGGCATAAAGAGTTGTCAACAACTTAAATAGCAATACGTCAGTATGCTTGCAGAACTATGTAAACAATATGTGTATAAAACCAGAAATGAACAAAATAAATGTGATTGTAATTCCTGTTAATGTAAATCGATTTTGTAGTTTGTGGCTGACTTTCAAACTCGGAGATCTAATCCTTTTGATTCGAGTTAACTATAGAAATACATTAAAACAAGTATGCATCAATACTCATGGAGATAGCTGAGAGTAATAGGGTTGGACTATATGTTCTTGGTAGATTTACTATGGTCTAGCATAAGTTAGTAACAAAATTTTAGCTTGGTTACAATCAGAATTTGTTAGTTCTAAGTGCCACATTAATTCGGTGTTTAAGTTATAAGGCTGTGAGTAACACTTAAATACGTCAACAAGTAAAAAACAAGTCTTTTATCAAACATATAGGTTTGAAGTAAATAGTCTATTTAGTTTTTAAATTTTAATCTTAAACTGCCATCACAAGTAAATTATATACCTACATTAAATAACCATTACTAATTACTCATGTAACTTAAGGGTTAATGTAATTCTGATGGGAGTACACAAAAATTAGTCCAATTACCACAAAATCCGGCACCGATTGGTAGTATAAATGTAATACTATGTGTCTTATTACCTTTCTTCTTCACTCTAATCAGATTTCTGTGTATATTTGGACTATTTAATCGTTTAATTAGATTTTATTCCAATCCTTATTTAATATATTTTGGATATAACTATTTAAGAATATTATGCCAAAGATTTAAGATAGATTTCCAAATAAATGTACTGGATTACTGTTGACGTAGGCCATTTAAAGTGAAAATCCATTTCATGAATGTTTACATTACATTAATCATATAACAAGATTTTAAATTACCATTGCTATTATCATCTGTTAGGTTTTATATATATATATATATATATATTTTTTTTTTTTTTGCTTAAGAAAAATTAATTTTGAAGTTTTATAACCCTATTGACACATATCATACATATTTCAGTTATTAACTAAGATACAGCTAATCGTTAAAAAGAATATCTACATTTTTTAATCTTTACAAAAATCAAACAGCAAATACAAATACTTCACCTTAATTTTACGAGGAATTTACACAAAATTGTTAAAAATTCATTAAGAATCTGGAAATAAAATACAGTTTTGAGCACCATCTCTCTCATAAAAACGACATTTTAATTAATATTCATAAAAACTTCAACATTCTTTACCTGTTTCAGAAAGGTAGATTTATGGATTTAGTATATACAAATCTCATACAACGTTGGCTAAATGTATATTCAACGAAACTTCATTACAACTTCATGAATCTCTGGAATTTTAGAAACCTCGTATTTGACGTTTGACATACACTGTAGATATTGTTGCTGCAATAAAACGACTTTGAATTTGAGAGTGTCCACTAAAACTTAAACGACTGCATAAAGCGTGATAAGAGCAATGACCCGAAGACAGGGCGAAAACACAACAAATGTCAGAGTTCAAGGAATATCTGGAGTAAGCAGAAAGTGCAAGAGCGTGGACAGCCAGAGTAGACTACCAGAGTACAACAAACACCGCTGGACTGAATTCGCGGTGGACAGTCACTGATGCGCATGCGCCATAGCGAGTAATGGTTTCGCTAAAGATTAGACAGTAAAACAGACCTCTTTTTGAACAATGATCGACAAACCATCGCGACGGTGCTTTGAGTCTCTCGACTTGAGACCAACAAGTGGCATCTTACATCTGAGTTGTTACATTGTTGCCTTGAGAGAGCATTGTAGTGGATTGTATTGGACCAAGCTTTCGTCACTGTTTCTGGCCTTTATAATGATGATAAAGACATAGTTTTCTTTAGCAGGCCAAAGTGGCTTTCCAAGTATTAGATTACTTCTTTGTTGTTTACATATTTAAGTGATGAGTATACCCAGGATAATTATTAGTATTCAGTTAATACATATTTTACTGGTTTTGAAGAATATGACCAAGTACGGAGTTGGTTTGGTCTCAAATAACTTAATATTCTTCACATGTACTCCTTCCTACTTTTATTAAATTTCCAACTCTTTCTTGTGATCCAGGTGAACGATCTACTGAACTTTCATAGCCAAAATTGAGCTTTAAAGAACAAGAATTAATATATGAGATGATCTCAACTATCTGATTACCTGGCAGTCTATCTGATTCTGGCCTTTATAATGATGATGAAGAAATAGTTTTCGTCTGCAGGCCAAAAGTGGCTTTCCAAGTATTAAACTATTTCTTTGTTGTTTACATATTTCAGTGATGAATATACACAGGATAATTATTACTATTCAGTTTAGACATATTTTACTGGTTTTGAAGAATATGACCAAGTACGGAGTTGGTTTGGTCTCAAATAACTTAATATTCTTCACATGTACTCCTACTTTTATTAAATTTCCAACTCATTCTTGTGATGCAGGTGAACAATCTACTGAACTTTCATAGCCAAAATTGAGGACTAAAGAACAGGAATTAATATATTAGATGATTTCAACTATCTGATTGCTGGGCAGTTTTTTTTGTATAAAGATTAATATTGAGTTTTTATTAACAGAAATCGATTTTGTGTTCAAAATTTAATAAGTGCAGCAGGAATGTATTATTTACTTTGTATACAATACGTTTTCCCTTTGGAAAAATTTCGGGTTTTGTTTTTCTAAGTGTTTATTCAACATTTTTTTCTCTTATAAAGATCTTTTTTGAGACTCCTGGAATCGCAACAGGTAGAAAGACTTGATTTCTGGGAAATATCGAAGCTCTCATTATTAGGTCCCTATTATTTAAAGGTTGCGGTGGTCTACAGAATTAATTGACGATCATTTTATGATGGGAGTGCTTAAGAACTATTTCTTCAACGATTCATTCATCTTCACATTTTTACATATTTTCATAGATATTATGTACTACACATTATAAAATGTGTATTTCTAACTTTCTATTGTTTAGTGTCAGCATTATGTAAACATAGGCTATGAACGAATCTTTATTAGATGTATTAAAATAAAGTACTTTGTTACTATACGGGGGGCATTAATTTTTTGAAGGATTTTTAACAGGGACTTATACAACAACATTTTTAGAAATATTATATTTTATTTTCCTTACTGTGAAAGTAAAATGCGATTATGCAAATCGGTTCTTGTTTTCTGCATTCCCAAAGGATGCGATGTAGGCGAGAAGAGGCTACTCTGTCCCTATCTTTTATTTTGTATAAGTCTATATAAGTAGGTAAATATGTGCGTACATATTTACAAAATAAAAATTACGAGCTCTCACGTGTGATCCGATTTGAACCTAGACATATTATATGGAGGAGGGATTTTCTTTTTTTGCAAGGAAGATATCGTACTTTACCAACCTCGCATCTTATTAGATCAAGTTTCAGATTGTCCAACGCGATATAACGTCAGAAAATTTGCACGATCTGTGACATGATCTGAGGTTGGGAAATTACCGATTGGAATTAACCCTGTCCATCATTGCTAAGGCACCACCCCGGTTTTCTGGCGAATAAAGAAAAACATCCTTCGAGATAATACTCAAATTCAAGCTCGAATAACGTAAACGCCCGTAAATGTTATGTTTAATTTTCGTACCACATTTTTAATAACCTAATTTAAACCTACTTATTAAATCTAATATAAAATATAAGATAGGGACAGAGTGGCCTTTTCTCGCCGACTTCGCTCCCTTTATGGATGCAGAAAACAAGATCCAATCTGGATAATGGCATTTAATTTGTACATTCAACAAAATAAGTATTTTATTTCTAATAAAACAATTTTTCAATTCATGGTAAGAACAGTTTTTCCATAAATAGTGCCCTCCTGTTAATACCGGAGTACCTAAAATGCAATCCTCTTTTAAATCCCTATCAAGTACTCAAGACAAGGAACAATAAGGGTTACAAAATTACAAATATTAACAACAACTTTGTGTAACTTAACATCATATGTTAATGACGTGTTTATGTAAATACAATAAGATTTACGGTACATATGTTGTTTCTCAGAAGTGCAGGATTTTCAGTAGGCGGCACAGCCCGCTGATGTTTTATTCATGATAGCCTGAAATGTTCTAAAAAATGAATAAAAACCGTTTACTCTGGTGACCATACACCTGAGAATGTTAATGTGTAGAGCCTATTGCATTCATAAATTTCCCTATGGAATATTGGTGTATAAATCAGTTTAGCAATGTTTATATTATTTATAAGATTTATTGGCTAAACGTTAGCGAAAGATATCACTTAGGGTAAGGGCTAGAAAAATTTAATGTCTGTAAGACTGTTGAATTATTACGTGTATGGACCACGCAGTGACCTTTAGACTTTTAATTTTGCATGAAAGTCTGTTATGCAATATCTTGTGTGAAATAGTTCTACCTAGTTTTTAAAATGACTATAATAAAAAAAATTATAAATAAAATACTAACTATATACTGGTGGTGAAAAGTCATGAAACTGTCTAGTATTTTCTGATCTCATAGACATACAGATATAAAAGGTTGTATACAGGATTAGTGAAAAGTCTTGAAACAGTGTAATATCTTCTGTACTCGTAAACATACAAACATAAATGTTGGTATACAGGTGAAGTGAAAAGTTTTGAAACTGTCAGGAATTCAAGGTCAGGATTCTGGTTACTGAAGAAGGAGGTGTGTTACATGAGCCGTCACGGGTAGCTGAGTGATTAGCGCCACATTATTTATCCCAAGGTCCCAGGTTCGAATCTTCATTTGGTTAACAATTTTTGTACGCTATCAAAAATCATCTGAGTATAGACTGAAGTAACAGGTTAAACGGTTACACAATGCAGCTCTAGATTATCTGAACACTAACACTTGTGTGATATGGATAAGTATAATCTATGGAAGTTCAGAGTCGTTTACACTTAAGTGAGAGGAAAACCTGTGTTAATCGTTTTGATGGTTTCGAAATTGCAATTAGATGACCAGATTATTCAGACTTTTTCTCATGCACTCTAAATTAGATAATCTATGGTTATACATGTTATTCACCGAGTTCTGAATTGAGTTATATATGAAAAACCTCATTGTGTGAGATGGTATCGTTATTATTACCAAAGATGGTAGACTGCGAGAAGTATAATAACTATCTATCCACTATCTAGACCATGAAATGAAATGGGCTGAGAAGGGTAAAACCTCTTCTTAACTGGATAGGATTGGTAAATGAACATAGTTAGGGCTAAGTCACGCACCGTTATCGAAATCGATCTGGCCAAGTAAATTTTGTTTAAAAGTTTGTAGGAAATGTTGTCTTCAGTTTAATATTTGCTAACTCCAGATAACCCCAGAGCGATGGTCTTCGGTAATGCATAGGTACTTGAGTTGCATCTGGAACGTAAAATATCAACAGACTCGATCAAAAGTATGTAAAAATATATATCCATGAAATAAACTACAAAAGGTTGTAATACATTCGTTTTTTTAAATGATTTATGAACAAACAAACAAATAGAGCGACAGACAGATGCGAAATTTTGTGAGTGACCGGAATGTAAGAAATATATACTGAACAAAAACATATGTTTTCAAATTTTAATATAAGCTTATAAAATAAAAAATCGATTGTATTCCACATTCCCTGCATTGAAATATTTGAAAACTTTACAATGATATCACGAATTCTTAAGCTATAACCGCTTATATAGATTGCTTATAATTGTAACTTTATACACGCTACGTATAAATTTAACGCCTAGTGGTTCAAGAACTTCCCTAGAAGACATTTTTTTGGGATATTTTATTAAATATTATTTTTCAGTAATACACTGCCAAAGTAACGGAAATATTATTTCTATACGTTTATGTGAATATATACAACTTTCAATTTTTACTTGTTAGAATCTTGCAAAGTTCAACAGGACCGTAAACAATCCGTGCTGTAAAAATAATTAATCAGTTAATGGAGGGGAATTATACAGTCACCGTAGCTTTGGATTAGGTTGTAACTCTCTAACCGAAAGGTTACGTGTTCAATTAACGACAATATAATTAAAAATTTGCAACTTAGTTTGAATCGCTTTTCTTGAAATAAAGAAAAGTAAAGATTACATGATTTTAGCATAATCCGAAAATTTTATTCTTTGTCCAGTCTTTACACTTGCAACTACAACCGAAAAAGTAAGTATTTGATTAAAATATAATCTAGTTAGCTATTAACTATTAACTTCGTCATAACAAAGAAATTCTTATTAATAACCTATTAAAAGGTCATATTTTTTTAGAATAAATAATTTTCCGCCAGAATTGTCCCACAAATTCATTATAATTATTTTATTGCACCTCAACTAAAAATACACTTTCAATAAATAGTAAATAATAAAAATCTATTTATTACTTTTATTACTGTTGCTAGTTCTTTATAAGCGTATTTTTGTGACATTAATGGAAACTACTTTAGTCTAGTCTACTAAAACCTCAATTGCATTAATCATATTGAAACTCTTGGTCGCTAATTCTGATTGCATAATACAGTAATCAAGAAATGTGGTTGTAGTTAATTATAATCAATAATTATGTGATTGGTGTCTATTACTCTTTTGCTATTGGTCCAAGCCATAAATTTGTTTACATTATTAATGTTCTATCAGTATCGATATCAACATGAAATATTTATATCGGTTTTATGTTGTATAAATGTAAGTGGAAATAATAAATTGAAAGGAAAATGGGTTTTCGCACATTTTCCATCGTTATACGTAACGATAAAGCGTAATACTACGTTTCGCTTATTGAAACCAACCCTCTAATTCAGGTCTAAAACACCATAATACATTGATTAAATAAAAAGTGTGGCAATGGACTATCACGTAAAGATCTAAATGCCAGCTGGGAGACCATCGTCATGAATTCCAAGCTGGAGAGAATGAATGCAAGCAATTTCACTAAACAGGATCCAAGAGCAAAAGGAAACACGTCACACCCAAACTATCTAAATGTGGAACAAAGAAACACCTGAAGAAGAGGGTGAATTTTAATCCTCGAAACGTAGATTTTTGTAACACTTAATGATGTCAAATGTCCGAGATATACTATCTTGACAAATCATCCATCGTCAATCCAAAAATGTAACAAAGTAATTATAGGTTGGTATGTCAATTTGGAAGATTTAATTATAACCTTGTGTGTGTGGAAAATTAAAATGGATTACAGCTCTAAACAAAAAATTTACTATTGTAGCTATATCTGCGCTTTACAGAACAAAATTAGTTTACCGAATAAAGTATTTTACCTCATAATCCCCATAAGGATATAAGTAAGGTCTATTCTCAGGAAAGTCAACATTCGTGCGTACTGTTCTATTAAACCTCGGTTCGATATCATCAATAATAGATAAATACGAAATAACCATCGAATGTCCTAGACAATTTTAACACAACCCGCTTACTTTTACTGTAGTAGCTTAGAGGTAGGCCGTGGCTGTCTGAACGAGAGGGCGTGAGGTCGGTTCAAAAATATAAGTTAACGAAAATTTGCAGATACACGTGGAAGAGAAATGCCATATACACAATTACCCTATAATAATTTTTATGTACTTTAACTGGATTGATGTTCTTCACATGTAAGTTGTGGAATTTGTCGAACAAGGATTATTCTTATTCAAGGTTATGATTATTCTTATTAGGGGTCTGAATAAAGTCAGCGTATTAAGAGAGACATCATAAGGTGGTGAAGTAATATGAGCCATTACCTTGCCACGACGAGAAGCTCTGCAGTAGTGCTAACATTACTGCAGAATAGTGTCGTCTGCAGTAATGGAGGGCTCCAGCACTTAGTCGACCGTTATTGCTCGTATAATAACGAGACACTTAGCGTCATTATTTTCGAGTGCACATGAAAGTTTAGTATAACTACGTAATAAACTGTTCATTTTAGTAAAGGTTGTTTTAAGGGTATTAACATGTTAACGAACAATTGGTTTTATTACTAATGGTAGTTTTAAAAGGTAAATTTATTTTCCTTATTTAATATTATATTCAATAACTAAGAATAAATTAAATTACGAATAAAAATGCGTCTCTATTTATTCAGGATGCAACGTCTTAACTTTAAGTATATTATTTACATTTCCCTACTATTTATATTCATTTGTATTAACATTTCTCTAATTCATACATTTAATTTTATAACGTGTTGTTGTCACGTTTTCCGGAGGAATTTAAATAAGTCGTATGGAGGTGGCATGAAATTCAATAACTTTACGTCAGTATACTTGGAAGGCTACGTACAAAATATATGTATACACGAAGAAATAAACAAGATAAATGTGAATGTAATCCTGTCATTATAGCTATATTGTTTAGTTTGTGGCTAACTTTCAAACTTGGAGGTCTAATACTTTTGGTTCAAGTTAGCTATTCAAATACATTACATCAATATTCATATGATTGCCGAGAGTAATAGGGTTGTACTTTATGCTCTTGGTGGATTTCAGTTAACACTTGTATAAATTAGGAACAACATTTTAGCTTGGTTACAAGCATAATTTTTTTAGTTCTGCGTACCAAATTAAATCAGTGTTTGAATTATAAGGCTGTGAGTAAGGAATAAATGCGTCAACAGTCATATACAAGCCTCTTATCAAACAAAAAGTTATTTTATAGTTATTTTTTATTTTAATCTTAATATGTTATCAGAAGTAAATGTTATACTTACATTTATATTACTCAAGGGTAAGATGGGACCATACAAAACTAGTCATAGAGCCTCAAAATTTGTAAACCAGGCACTGGTTAGGTACATTAGTCTTTATTATGTGTCATATTACGTTTCTTCTTCCTTCTGACCAGATTCCTATGTAAATTTGGATCACTTCCACTTGTTCTTATATCTTATTTCAAACCGTTCTTTGAAATATTTCCGGTATATGTCTTCAAGGATAATATACCAAACATTGAGGGTAGATTTCCCGGTGAATTTGCAAAATTTCTGGGAATGTTGGCAAATTATAATCCATTTAATTGATACCTATTCAAAATGAATCATATTAAAAATTAGAGATTACCATTTATATTATCATATGTTGAGTTATATTTATGGTAAGTGCTGATAAAATAGTCCCACCAACTCACCTTAACTTTCAAATTGTTAAAAATTCTCAACAAAGTAATGGAAACATGGAATAACATTGTCTGAGGCCTTTCTTGGATTTCATATTTACTTCACATTTTCAAAAACTTGTTGTAGGGAGTAATTTATATGTTTTATTTATTATGACTCATCTAGATATACTTCGGATTAAATGATTAAATTTGATAATGCTAATTATATAAAAAACATAAGTTCTGACTATTTCATGTAATAAATGTACCGTTAGAAAGAGCTATTAATTTCCCATCCACTAGAGTATATGTACAGGAATTTTTTTTTATTTTATTGTTGAAAATTATGTCATTTCAAGGCCATTAGATTGATTTTATTAGTTTTATTTTGAAATAAACAAAAAGTTTATATCTTTAAAAATTTGATACTCTATCTTGTTCTTTACTTATATTAACTTAGTGAAATATACTGGTTCATCATTATTTCTCAGTGAACATAATTACAAAAAATAAAGCATACAGTGATAAATTGGTGGTGGTAGGATTACGTTTTCCAAATATCTTAGTGTCAGTTTTTTACGGACATTTGCACATGGCAAAGAAATATGTCTAACCTTGTCATTTTGTAGTTCAAAATGGTAAGGGTATTATAATTTATAATGTAACAAGCAGATTATTCGTGGTCCCCATATGTCTATAGTCTAATTAGTGAAAGCATTTATAACGTGTTCTGATATACCCTTAAGACGATTTTATAAAGGAAGTAGGATTGTATCGAGTATATATTAATCCACTGTTTATGTTAAATGGATCAGGACTCTTATTATTCTTTTATAATTATTATTCAAAATACACCATTATAGGTAAATAAATCTTGGTATTTACCTTATTTACAATGAATTTATTACTTTAATGCTAATTTCAATTTTAATTCTCGTACGTACATGTTTATTATTGTACAGTATATGTAATATTATTTATTGATTCAATATTTATATTACTAAGTGTTGTATTATTATTACTGTTAAAGAATTAATTTTCTAAAAATATATGTACCTATGCATAACTTGTCATTGCAAATATCTATATGCACGTAACTAGGTTATACAGCTATATGTAAGTTTTTTCTCTATGTTAATATAATAATACTTAAAAGTTCACAAACGTGACTAAAATATAAATTAAGTATTATATTATGTTATTATAATCCAGGAAAGTCCATTATGTATTACAGTTAGTATCCACAATATGTTCATAACACCAGACATCAACCTTAGCCCGGGATATGAAACATTCTTCCTCTGAGATTGTCCACACTTTGTAACACTTGGCCGAAACTGTCTTACCTTTATCTCTTCTCTATATATTTTTTTGTTTTTCATAAAATGTCAGGTCATTACGATGTGCTGGAGGAATTCTTGTGGTTTCAAAGAAAACTATAATATCTTACAACTTTAATTTGAACGAATTAGGTTTTGAATGTAAATCTTTATATTGAAAAATCTTTTTTCGGTTCAATTTGCAACCTTTAAGGTAAGCTTTCCTAAATAAAAAAATATAAACACTCTACATTAAATTACAATAATTTAAAGCATATTATTTGGTCAATATTTTAATCAGACCTAAATAATAAAAGCTGAGTACAAAAATGCTAAACTTTTCAGAGTACGTACATGATATATAGCTTATGAGGATGTAATGATTTTATTCATACAAAGTCCATTTAATCAATAAAACATATTTAATAAAAAATGAAAGTCATAAATTATTAAAATAACCTTCAATTTAGGATTAGTATTTACCAAGATGTTTTCCTTAACCCTTTCCGGGCCAGGCGGCAATATATTGCCGCCATAGATCGGGTCTGATAAGTGCCAGGATGATATTCGTCGTTTTCTTAAATAAATACGACGTCAAATCATTAAAGTTTTATGTTTTTTTATTCCCTGGTATATTTTTAGATAATTGATATGAATATCATTTTTATTTTGGAGGTCTATGCATTTTTATTTCGTAATTGTCACGTGACATTATCAGCTGACACGATCTATTGTTGTTAATTCTTTATACTTTAGTGTAATCGTACTATTGTATGCTGGATTCTTCTTCATTATTTTATTTTGTGGTTGTAAATATTAGTAGTGTTAGTAGTTTACCTGCTTAGCTATTGTGTGTAGTAGTTACAATGACTGACAATTTGCGATGTCACGGGAGTGAAATTTGTAAGTAGCATATTTGTAAATAGAAAAAGTGTAAATAAATTTCAAATACAATTGTGTAAATATTTCTTGGTAAATAGTGTTTTTTAACTGTTTTGAAACTGTTTATGGATCCTACAATCATCTGTTTACCGGTAAATCCATAATGTGAATATTTATTTTAAGTTTCTTGCAGTGAAAGAGTCAGTTGCTTTATCATTTATAAAATGTTGCGAAGTACAATATTATGCGTATTTATACAAAATGTGTCATAAAAAATTTATTAATGAGAGAAATAACACAGAATTTTGTATGGTTGTTCCTTTCTAAATGTACAATATAATAACATAGCTTCCCACGGTAAAATTATTTTTCCTTTTTTTAGTTATTTACAAAAAAAATAAAAAAAATTAAAAAATTTTTATGTAATCCATTAAAACATTATTTTTTAATTTTAAATTACTTACAACTACATATATATATATTTTTTTTATTGATAGTATATATCTATACGAGTAATTTGGAGCAACTTTTAGGTCATTCTCTAATTTTTTATGATAAGTTATAAATTTTAATCTAAGAGACTGCAAAATCGCCAATTTTAGCCTGGCACTTTTGACTAGTCACAAGGGGATATGTTATGTGAAAAAATTTTGCAACATCTCATATTTGGTCCTGGCCCTGAAAGGGTTAATAAGACTTTATACATTGCATATCAATGAGATTTTATATAATATGTGTGTGTGTGTGTGTGTGTGTGTGTTCAATTATATGTATACATACATATATGTATCTATTATCAAATAGTGCTAACCCAAAATAACAGTACTATTACGTATATCCATTGTAAAGTTTATAAAAAACCTAATTGACATATGTCAAAAATATTTAAGTTATTGACAGAGATGGAACTGATCGTTAAGTAGAATTTGGATCGTTTTTTAAATAAATAAAAAATCAAAAAAGTAAAATACGAATACTTCCGCCGCAATTATACGAGAATTCTCAAAGAACGCAATACGGAGTACGAGTGTCGTAAATTTAACCAATATCTGTAACTACAGGTATATGGTAAATAAATTACAGTATTGAGATATTTTCTTTCGAGGAGGCTAACTAAACAAATATACTAGCCAATTCATAGCTATCTACCATCATTGACAAACTAATAAATAAATAAAATATGTATAGAAATGTACAGTAAGATCTACCCTTAGAAATAAGTTCTTGTCGTGATCTTTGATATATCATCAATTTATTTTTTCAACTTTGTTACAAAATCATTCAAAATCTTGAAACAAAATCCAGCGTCAGCACCATTTCCCTCAAGGCAGCCACTATACTATAAACAATTAGACAAAGCGTGAACAGAATAGTGACTCGAATATAGGACGAAAACACTATAGAGGTCAAGACTCAAGTATTAACGGGAGTAAGCAGAAAGTGCAATAGCGTGGACAGCCATCCCAGACAGCGGTACTACACAAATTGCTGGAAAACAGTCACTGATGCGCATGCGCTGGTATATTCACCATCACCATCACAAGGCTCTGCTGCATCATAGATCGCTTCGTGCAGTTACAAGGACATTCACGTGCCAGCCACTGACCGGAATTGAATACACAGGCTAGTAACTCGATGTGGTACCATCTTCTTCTATCCAACTCTCTCACTCCTAGAATTACCCTTTCAAGTTCGGAGCTGAATGTGTTAGGCGATTTTTTCACAAACTGAATCAATAGTACCTACTGGTTGCCATGTACCGAAAGGCACTCGTGATCTGATCTCTTGCTCCTATATATTTTATTCATTTTCATTATGTCATTATGAAGAAGGATTATAGTGTGTGTGTGTTTTTATGATGTTATATAGCCTTTTCTAAGTTGAAATAAACTAGTTGACTATCATCTCGTAATAACTTTTTGTTTATTACTGTTTTTTTAATTTTAAATTTTTTTAATTTTTTTCCTATTGGTCAGTCTTGGGTGTTTGGTCGGCGAATGCAGACTTAATGTCACCTGTATTCTGTAGATCAGTTTTCATAATTAGTGTTGTGTTTTGTTTTTTATTAAGTGCATGGTTTATAGTTAGTGAAGTTGACATACAACATCGTGGTTGTGATTCCTGACCTACGCGTGTCACAACCCTCTGGTATAATTGGTTTATTTTAAATCGATGTTGTAATTATTATGTGTTTAGGCTATTTTTTACCCAAAGAAGAGATCAGATTGCAGATCTCGAAACGTAGTGTTACTGAATTTTTTTACTAAACAATGGAATAATATCCGGAAAATTCTGTTTATTTCACAATCCTTCCATCGTCAATAACAAACTTCAAACAAAGAATTTTTACTACAATTGAAATAAAACCTGGGAGCCAATATATGAAACTAATATTATTGGAAACATAAATTACGTTACCTTCCTGAGCCGCTTTATAAATTATCGATTATCAGAAGTGCTGCTAATAAAAACTGTAGTGGAACCACCTCAATAAAATAGCATTTCTGTTGCTTTCAAGTGATGTTGGAAAACCAAATACAGGAGCGAACTCATCCATTAGCTAGAGTAGTGCAGTTTTGTGTAGAGCAGTGATTATTTGGACCTTTGTGAACATAATGAGAATGGTGACGGTAGGTGTTATTGTAAACATAACAATTCTGTGACACGCTCAGGGATTTAGTTAAATTCCCAATATTGAGTTGATAAATGGGGACGTTTTTGTAAATTATGTCATTTTCGTTATACTACCGAAGTTTAAAACTGTTCGAGTCAAAAATTAGCTAATTGACAAGTCCCATTTTGAGAAGTACAATTATGAAACATTAATTTCAATAATCTAATGTTTATGATTGTTTTGTGAAAGTACACTCATTTAAAAATGTAATAATAAATACATCAATTAACAGATTTGATAACTACTTTTACAAATTTAAGCCTTTTACTTATAACGCTGTGTAGATTATCTGCATTGTTTCATTAAAAATGTTGACTGAACACCAGCGAAGCCTATCTTTCGATAAGCTTAAACATTTTTTTCGTCTGTCTGTCTGTCCGAACGACGTCTGAAAAATGAACTGGGCTATACAAAGAGTTATATGAAGCTTCATTTCTGTTAAAAGGAACATAGAGTCCAATTACAAAGTGTGAGACTCCTTAGGATTTTGGCTAAACTGTAGTAAAAGGTTTTACAACGACCTCATCAACCAAATTCTTGTAACAAAATGTTTAAATAGACTGACCTAAATCATGCGATGTTTTTATTTGTTTAAACTATGTAAAGGCTCTGATACATAGTACTATCGAAGGATCCTATAAAATGTAAGGGAAATCATATGATCATACGACCCAATTCACCAATATCCCATGTTAAAATGGTTCTTTGGTGTTTACTAATTTGTGTATTCTAATACTTGTGTATACTAATACTAATACTCACTGCCACTAAACTTACCCTTTGTAAGCACACTAATTTATTATGTGCTGTATTAAAATACTTTGCATAATATAATTAGTTTCACTTCTATAATGAAAGAACTAATTATTTAAATGCTACTTTCGTATATCTGGGATCCTCACGTAATGTTCAGTTTGTTGCACTCTTGACAGAAAGGAAGAATAATGTATTCTGCTGATGACAGATCCCAGGCCGTGCTTTATGATTAATAACGCGCTGTTACTAAATTTAGCCTTTGTAAGCATTTTAAGACAATGATGTATGAATCGCGTTAGAACTTGTATTCAAAATGTACTTAATTTAAATTATAGGAGGAAAATATTACAGATATTGTTTTTGAACTACATGTTGTAGATTAATTTATATTTCTATATATCTTTGAAAGACACTAATTAATCAAATATTTTTATTCATTTATAAGTTATTAAATTGTTAGACTATGTTGGAAACAGTTTGTATAGCAAACAATTACATATTAAAACAATTAAACTAATTGAGCACCGGTAATGATTTGATTTAAATGTTTATGAAAGAAGGATATTGTGACAGATGTGCACTAGTCTTATGAAAAAAATTATATATAGTCTACATATAGGTTAGCCATTTATAGCTCAAGAATTGCTGAACCGAGTATAATGATCTCTGACTTGGATTCGTCTCCGCTCCGAATAGTAGAATTATTAAAATATCGTAAATATTCACGAAAACATCAGATAAAAATAAATAGCATACAGTAAGCTTGAAAGCTTTCCTGCAACCGTTGTTGAGCACAGTGTAATACAATATCCAGATCGAAAAATTCAAAGTTTTAGTAGAAACTTAGTTTTAACTGTATGTCAGCAAATAATAAGTATAAAACGCCTAGTCAGTTCTATAATGAAGATATCAAAGACAAAGTTACTATCTAACTTCGACTATAAATTGAAAGACTGTTATTAAACAATCTTATGACAAAAGTAGGCTTATCAGACCTGTGCATGCAAATACGAGTATATAAAATTCTTGATCTGAGAAGCAAAGAAAAATTAACTATAATACACAAATATTTCCTTTATTCTTTTTTGACGTTCTTTGAAGTTTATTTTGACGATGGGAGGGTTGTAGAGGAAACAGGGTATCCCCGGACTGTTGCCATCGTTCAGGGATACACAAAATCAGAAACACCTTTCTTATTGTTGTAATAAGGCAAACTCAGCTTTGGTATCGAAAGATTCATGCTCAAACACTTGCAAAGCCCACGAAAAAAGCAGCGGGTAGCTATTAGTTTAGTTATAAATTATGTTTCTCAATTAAAATTTTTATACATGAATAGTAAGAGGAGCCCCACCCTCAAAACATACCATCTTACATTTAAATCTTCTTCTTCAATAAAACTTAAATTTTTAAGAGTAAACATGATTTAGAAAGGATTGCATTATGGTATATTGTATATTGGAGGTTTTAATTTTTAAAGTTTGTAAAATTTTCTTTATTCAAATAAGTATTATGTTCTAAAAATAGGTTTCCAAATAATAACTTGCTATTGTTTGGAATTACGTTTATTATTGCTTACATGTTTCATTGTGTGATTTATTTTATAAAAATGTAAAGAAGATTGATCATAAATAATAAAAGCACTTTGTTAACCAAATGTTCCAAGCGACATGTACAAGCGGGCGACAGTGGTTCATCACCATTACAAAAGACGACATAGTTATTACATCTTGAGTGTTATATGTTTAAGAGTCCCATCTCATCCATACAGTTACGTTCATTTTGTAGGAAAGAAATTTATTCTAATGTTCTTGTAACAAATAACAATGACAAAATACGATTCACATTGACAAGGACCAAATACAGCTCTTACTTGCGAGTCACAAGAATAAAGTACGATTCAAATTGATAAGAAACAAGAAATATTTATATTTACAATGCTAAAAAGCAAGAACAGAGTGTTATTCACAATGATATCACAAAAGTATAATACGATTCACATTGATCAGAAACAAAGTGCTAATCAACAATATAGGCCTACTAATCAATTTAATTTTCAACTGTTTAAGTAGTTCATTTAAATTTTAAAGGTGAACTCTGCTCTATTATTAGTTAAATGGATGCAGTATTCTTACAGTGTAAATTTAGTATAAAACAATTCTATACATTTGTCACTAAAATAAACAAATTCTGTATTGTTGTAAAGTTGCGCTAGTATAGTTTACTTTGATTTACAAAATGTTTTAAATTCGTTTGGACTAAAGTAATAACATTTACCTCGCTATGCATAAATAACAAATCTTATAAATAAATATGCTATTTAATGAAGTGACACTCTAAACACCACGAATAGCAGCAAATTGAGACCCATCGTCCAAAAGGCTCTAATGTATTCATTAAAAAGGGACCAGTCGTTATCGTTCTCGGCTATGAATACTGAAGTGGATTTAGGAGGCTGCCTTCCACTCAGAGTCAGTTACAGCGTTGTGTATAAAAAGGTCTAGTTTTATACACGATATAACACCTATTGTGATAAAAACAGACATGTTTGGTACAAAGTACAGTACATTCTTTTTCTTGGATTTGATTATCGTTGGTAGCACAGTTTTTTTGTGTAAGATAGTGAAAGTCATAAATTGTTTGTAAGCTAATGGAAGAGCAGCTTCAAATCTGGATCTTTTTTTAATTCTTTGTCTTTGTTGCAGGTTAATTTTTAGCAAAGTTTCTTCAGAAATAATAAGGTAACGATGCTGCTCTAAAATGTTTTGTTCACCAATGGCTGTCCAATTTTATTCATTCTTCCGGGGGTAATGCTAGACTATCAATCTTTAGCTTTCAACATCCTTTGTTTTCATGCTTGGCAGTTTGCAAAGATTAAATTCTCATCATATCCTCTTATTATGTTGGCTTCCGTATCTAACAGATTGAGAGGAAATAGTTTGCTTGTTCCAAAGACCTAGAAGAACATCTATTTATAAACCACCAAAAATTAGTATTCCAGTGAGTGCTGGTGGTCCAGAATACTTTGCAGTTAGAATTTAGGGGGTATTTTAGTCAAGATAGGAGCAACTTTTAAAATAGTGTATATGTTTTTTTAATCACCTAGAAGGGTTTACCCTGACTGGTTTATACTTCACAGTTGAACGTAAACTGGGTAGAACAAAACCAATGGATCTTATAAATCTGGGCAAATCTATGGTTACCTAGGAGCAAGCACATTACTAACAAAATATTTCTAGATGTTGAGTGCAAGGCAGCATTGATAGATATAGTCTTCTGTGTAGGATGAATATTGGAATGATGAAGCTCCCTAAATATTAAGGGCAATCTCCAGCCTGTCCATAATGTAATACTAACTCTGCCTAGTTTCTTGCCCTAATAGAGTAAAAAGTGTTACCAAGCATCAAGTCCATAGAAAAGTTTGGCTTTAATATGATTTGTACCTTTTCATCCACATTATAGTTATATGCTAGGTACTCGTGAAGAAGAGCTTAGATAACAGATTTCGAAACATACAGTTACATTCAACGATGATCAATGTATGATCATTTCAACTACCTAAATTCTATTTAGAAGAATACAACCATAGTATTAACTCAGAATACTATAGTAAAATTTCCTTTCCAAAAACTACACAAAAGTTGGGATTTTATTAATCCCATAATCCATATATGATAACATATATATGTTATCTTTGGAATTATATCAATCTAATTATATAAACCTTCGATATGTAGAGGGGAAATTAGAATTGACGTAAACGGCACATTTAAGGAAAATGACAACACATCGAACCTTAATATCGAATTCCTTGATAAATCGTGGTTCCATTGTATTTTATCAAAGGTACGCTACTATAAATTTAATAAAGATATTATTCAGAAATCATTTACATTGTTTATACAAACATGTAGAGATAGGCAAACGATTGAGCTACCACACAATAGAGCCGAGAATATGGCTGACGTCACTTGTGATGTATGACGCTCTCTTATCAGTCCCTAGGGGCTGTTATCACGCTGTATACGGAGCTTCACCACCCGCCCTACACCTTAAAGTATAAATCCTTTCTCCATAAACTAGTAAGTAAATTTTTTTGTATGTTTATGAAAAAGACTGAAAATTTGGGTATGTCAGTGATGAGTACGTTAAATTAGTAAATTATTTTATTAAAACAAAAATATTATGCAAATATTTAGGGAAACTCTTTTATTACTAGGGATACCTTCAAAATTGCTACAATAACGAAGCATTATATTTATAACGCATCTATGGAACAAAACAAGTAACACAAGTGTATTGATTTCCTAAATACAGAATGTCCTATACTTATTTCCAAATCTCTCATTGCCACATTATATTTAAAAAACCTTCTGTTGGAGTATATCCCCTGTGATAGACACATTTGTTTCTTAGTTACGAAAGCCTTTTGCGAAATATCAAATACATTTTAGATCGGAATAGAGTGCGTTTCAGAATTCGTGAAGCTGTTTTGAAGTAAAAAAAGATGAGAGTATAAACTAATATTCTTCAAGATGATTTGGTCATCCTTGTGCGAAATGGAACGAAAATTATACTTTTGTCAAGACATATACGGCTACAGAGTCTATATGCGCTCATAATCGAGATTTTAAGTATTAATTAAACTAACATTACTGCTAAGAGATGCTTTAAAATTGTAGGCTATGTAGGTATAATGACTTAAAATAGTTAAAACCAATTCTTTTTTTTTCGTGCTCAACTAAATTTTTTAATTGAATACTCTTGAAATTATTTTCTTAAAAGTAAAGAAATTATACTACATTAAAACATAAATTTTATTTCAATAACGTATAACCTTTATATAAGTATTTTTAAAATATTTAAACTATCTCAAGATATACAGCTGTATTTAGCATTGACAGTTCTAAAAATGTCTATATAAAGAAACACTGCTTAAAGTTGTCAAGATGAATTAGACGCTACCTTGATTCCCAAGTAAAGCGACTCCACTCAGTCTGTGGCACCCAGCCAAGCCACTCCTTGGGCGAACGAAGATGTATAGCCCCGCTGATGATGTATACAGGAATATTAATTGTGTACGAATAAGAAGTTGTTTTTATTCATGACATAACGGAATATTATAAACGTTGTTTCTCGGTACATTAATGTTGGTAATTATTACCTTTCTTTATAACATGCAATAATTTTTAATTTGTGTAAACCAATAATGTCTTTGTTTCAAATTTAAGATTGATTCCCAACCTGGAGGTGCTTCCCTCTGGGGCGAAGTAAAACATTTTCACGTATGCTTGCGATTTTTGTGATACTCACAAGTAAGTCTGTTTATTGAGTGATCGTGACGCTTGCATGGTTTATTCGTTTAATATACTTCAGTTTTTTTGGATCTGTAAATGGGTCTGACAAATTGTCTGTTATTATAGTAAGCCCAAAATGGCCAGATCATAACAATGCTGTTTTGAGTAATGATACTATTCGACCTAGACATTTTAAACTCTACTGTGCTGGAAGTTTAAAAATGGGAAACGAGAAAGATGTTGAAGACATTCCTAGAGCTGTAATTGAAATATGCAGAAATAATAAATAAAATTAAATTAAACTTCTGTTAACACTTCTACGCCACATTTTTGAATATACATTGTTATAAATATTGGACCAGAGATAGACCCGTTACATATGCGATATCTAACTATAAACTTCGTGTCCAAAACAAATTATTTCTAAAGTTTGCACAAGACTTTGGTGTTATTTCAAGTATTTTATAGCCTTACCTCAAAGGACGGTTCGCTATAAGGGAACAAAGCTAGTTAGACACAAATTAACTGAACAGAATTGCAATATCTTTCAGGGCGATAGGAATAACATAAATACCAAGAGGCTATAAGAAAACATGTAAAGTGGAGGAAACTCTAAGAGCCACTTTAGTTAAAGTCGATAAGTGCAAAAGTTCCTTTGAAGCTCATAATTTTTATCTTCTTTCAGATACTTTTAATATCAGGGATAATATTTTTTTTATATTATCATTTATGCGAATATAGAATTAGAAGAATAAACTGTGCCTTACCGCGTTAGTATTTATGGTACTGCTGTAAATACTGAGAATAGTGTCTCTGAGTTGAAAAAAACAAACTTAGTTCATCGGTCGTTCTTGTATCATTTTATACAATTGTTCTATCTACTTTCCTATTCACAATCTCAATCTTTCCTAGTTGATTAAAAATTTGTTTTACTTGAATAGATTATAATTTGAATGTTACCACATTGACGCGAGATATAACTTTAAAAGCTTTCATTTATTTTACTATAGGCTTAGTATAGGCTTATAGGCTTTAATAGCGATACAATTTAGAAATGAAATTATTTAACGTAGAACACTGCTAAAATTATATTGAATTATTCCACAATTTTAAGTTTATATCTCGTTCAATGTATATTGTTAATTAAATACTCATTTTAACTATTCATCCACTCTGGACTTTAATTTAATAAATACAACACCCTTTTGTGGCTGAGCGTTATAGAAGGTAATACCTCGAACAAGGTCTGGTCAAATGTATATTTCTATTTGTATGTCTGTCTATTTGCCGTCTGTTCAAATATCGAGTACGGAATGATCCATAAATGTTACAATTTGCATTAAGTTTTAATAGTAAAAAACAACATCTAGTTCGATGATAGTGCATGTCACATATTGGTCACATCATGCGATTTGAGTGTGAGTTAGTGAACAATTTTATGTTGTACTTATATGTAATCTTGTTAGCAACGAGAAATTACAGAACCAATAACTGTGTAAACAAGTCGAGTACAGTCACATGCAACTCTAATATGTAGCTATCGATTTAAAATGTTGCATGCAATCTCAGAGAAGCCTGTTATGCGACACGTAGTTACTACACGAGAGATAAGAGAATTCAAAATACATTCATATACAGTATACAAGTTGTGATCAAGTTGTATACAAGTTGCTGTTTTTTTTCAGCAATCTTGGACAATGAAGTCTCCTGTAAAAGTAAAATGTTTTATTTCAATAATACTAATGTCGAAGCTTTTTGTTTGGTTTTCCATTATCAAATCAGTTTTCGAAAGAACACAAATTATATCTCGCATTCAATTTTCATAACACATATTCAACTTTTTAAAATTTATTTTATTACATTTTTGAAATTCACTATAACGTCCACTAGCGTGGTCAAATTACTTTTTTAAAACAATATTCGATAGAATTTAACAAATTTATAACCCTCTTTTTATGAGTATTTTTAAGAAAATAAACATTAAAATTTAAGTTTCAATTGATTTAAAGAATTAAACATTGGCATTTATCTCTAGCTATATTTCTACTATAATAATTGTGATCGAGCTGCAAAACGTGAGGATGACGTCAGCTGCTGGCGCGGTTAGTGCTGAATACAGCAATCAGCAGTTCAGTGCAATCTGCAGTCTGTGTCAGTTCTAACATGATCAGCATTTGCGCCTGAAACCGCGCACTGAGGAAAAACTGCCCGGACCAGTTATACAATTTAGGCTATTATACACTGGTGTTATACAAATTTACAAATAAATATATTACTAGAAAATCGCCTTTTCCTTATTGCAGACTGAACTGCATCAAGAAATGAGGTGAACAATTATATTATATTAAAAATATTTTAGTATTAATGTTAATGAATTATAAAATTTTTATCAATATTTTAAATCTTACGTTTTTCACTGTCAAAACAAAACCCAGTTATGAATTTATATATCTGAAAGTCATATTTAAAACTGATTTAATGCTCGTCATACAATACAACTACATTACGCTGGCAGTAAGTAGAACAAAAAAATATAATTTCATTCAATTAAGGAGAAAATAGAATAAATATTAAGAATACTGACACTAAGTATAAAGGGGTTAAATTAATAATGACAACTTTTAAATTTATAACCACCTAAAATGATAATATTCGTTATTATTTCCCAGATTTCTTTAATATACTTTGTTGTACCAATCTCATGGGGTCTTGTTAAAAACCCATGTTAGTAATTCTTGAACAAGATCTGTCAAAGAGAATCGGATTTTAATGAAGGTATATGGACACGAATTATATATAGCCCTTTCTAAAATGTTTAAATGATTTATGGACTATACAACGTGTCATATGTTTGAATTTCTGAAGAACGTATTGTATGATAACTTCATAAAAATCTCAGCCCAAGAGACTTTTTTCTAAAATGGTTTATCGAATTGTGATGTGCTCTAAAATATTTCTTCATCCCATATCCGATATATATCTCTGCAAGTACAGTAAATTTAATACCATAAAACTAAGAACAATCTGAGTCCGTAAAAACTATGATAGTTCCGTCCAAGCATCTAATGTAGTTCGTTGAATTTGGTGATACATATAGTTTGCGTTGTGATTTTCCTTAGTATTTATGATATGGTGAGAGGTTTCAGATAATATTTACATGTTTATGATTTGATGATAATTATTGACTAGGACTTTTTTGTTTATTATCCGATTAATGTTAATAAATATTTTTTAACAGAATTTAGAATCTTAGCTAATTTAGTTTGATCTCTAAAATTATATGAAAATGGATGGTGTTAAAATTTTTAATTTAAACTGAAGTACGTAGAGACATCTTTAAAAGCCTTCAAGAATGGCACAGGAAATTTATTTTTAAAGCGTAAACTTTACTTGTAAATTTACAGAATCAAACTAAATTTATAAAATGTATACCTTTTGACAAGAATATTTTTTAACACATTTACGTATTAATAATTAAATATCAGATTAAAAACACATTAAAGCACCACGAGCATCATTATTAATTCAAGTGAAACCTTTACAATGTAATGTTAAATATATAAACAAAAATATTTCCCTCAAACAAGGCCTTTGTTTTGTTAGTCGAGTCCATTCTTTCATGTTGGAGTGCGTTCTTTTTTCACATTCTTTGCTTTCAGATGTAGCCTTATTATTTGTTTTCATAATGCACTCCATATGCAGATGTCGGAAAATGACGGAACATTACATATAATTTTATGAGTTTTTTAAAGTTCTCTATATGTATATTATATAAAGTAATGCTATCACATGTGCATTGCTGAATTTATTATGAGGTTTATATTATAACTGATATTATGCATTATAGTGATTTATTATTGTGACTTGAACTTATGGTTTTTCCATTCTTTTATAACCATGTACATAACTGGACGTGGAATGGAAAGTTTCTATGAAACTGCAGTAACGATATTATTTGTCCCCAGGAGGGTTAGTTATTTCGGACAAGTTTATGTTTTCAGGTTAAACCTACACTGTGTACAGCAATCACCGTTCTTTTACTTAAATCTGGGCAACCCTTTAGAACAGTATATGTTGATATATTGCGGTGCAAGGGTAGGTTTAGTCTTCTGCAAATAGTGTCTGTTGGAGTTGATGGGTTTGTAAGCAGCTGTTAGCTTAGAAAAAAGAGCGCCAAATCTGCCGGCTTTGGTTGGAGAGGTTTGCACAGATCTGGCCACTCATCTTCCAAAAGGTCAACACGGAAAGTAATACCCAAAAACCTTCCTCATTGATCTTGACAGGAGGCGGCCCTTACCTTAAATCTCACCCACCCAGAATATTCTGTTACTCAAAAAGCAGCGTAAGCTTCTTTTGGGACTAAATGTGATTTCTCAGCTTCTTGTGCTAAGATAAATGAAACTATACATGCAACGTAAAGTGTGCAATTAAACAAAACACATCTACATATAATGTACATCATAACTTCCGTCGTGATCTGCAATCGGTATCAAAAATACGCAACTTTCAATAGTTATTTATTTACTACTATAAATAATATGGATAGCGGTATGAGTTTTTATTTTCTTCTACACTAAACTAAGCACCGTATCTTGAATAGACTAAAATCATAAATAAATATGCGAAACTTTTTCAAAGCTGCTCAGTTTTAAATACAACACTCCAGTGTGGGAAATCCAAGACCTTTTTCTGACATTTTCATTTAGTAATTGAAAATTTCTTAAGCTGCTTATTTAAGTGTCTGCAAAAATCAAAGTTTTGGTATGTTTAGAACTTATACATAGTTGTAACTTTTAAAATTATAATATCAGTATCAAATCAACAAGTTCATATAAAAAAAGAATTAGATACTAGTTCAAAAGTAATTGACTGACGTAATACCTTAAGAAGTAAACGGTAACTTTCTTGATTACACGTACGTCTTTCTGTCATGTATTAAACAACCCTTCATGCAAAATTCTTGGCTCAATATGGCTATGTTAAATTACGTGTGTTTGCACGAGAAAACAATAACTACCTTTATGTACTACTTAAAAACTGAAATGAATCAAAGATAACTTTTCTTTCTGATACTTTCACAGGCTTGACTCATGCCATCTTTACATCTGTAGCAACATTTAACACTCCAATAAGCGGAAGTTGAATTAAATTAAATTCAACAATAGCATTGAATCAACCCATCCTTCCACAGCTACGTTATGTGCATATGCATTACTTTATAGATAAATTTATACACTGTATTATTTCCTTATTATTTGCACTAATATTTCTTTAAAACTCTCTAACTTTACTTTCTAAACTTAACAATTTACAACAATAAATTATTCTTTGTAGAATTAACAATGTAAATTTTGTGTACACAGGTCTTAAATGTCTTATCTGATTGTATACAAAATACAGCTAAGAAAAACAGATCAGAAAATTCTTATCTGAATTTTATATATTAGAGATATAAACCCAAACTTATCTTTTTATAACAAAACTTTTCTAATTTAAAAAATGTATATTTCGAATATCTTTACAGAAGAGTCATGAAGCAATTGTAACCGTTTCCTTTTTGAAATTAAAGTTAAACTATACACATATTCAAACGGAAAATGAAGCTCATTGTTTGGAAACGTAATATTTTCTTTTAATACAACCATGTTTTGAAAATGTTCTTTCTTGACTTGTAGATGAGCAACTAAAAATCTAACTGATAGTGAATCAAGTGTATGGAATGCAGATAAAATTATATAAAGTACCCGCATATCGACATTTTATCGACACAATGACTAGCTGGATGTGGAGCACCTAAGTGAGATAAATGAGAAATAGCGTTAGAGAGCAAGGGTCAATCAGCTCACGGCTGTTTCCAACTCTCAGTCGATTATAACGTTTCAATAGCTTGTTCCTGTTGGTTACTCATATGTCACTACTTTTACTCACTATCAGTAAAAACTTTTGGTTTTCATAACGATCTGCTCCAACGTAAGTAATGTTGTGACTTAATGAAAAACTTACGTTAAATTACAAAAGTCCTGTCAGTATCGCTTATTACTTATTAGGAATTATTTTACATATACAATTAGGGTAGTTTTTAATTATTGTTTAGTGTCTTTGGGTTTTATTAATGAGTTTATAAGGAGTGAAAAGATCATTTATAAACTCTACTTGCGAAATGAAACAGCTGTTTTCGGAATTTTCAATAACACATATTAAACACTTTGAAGCGATATTTAATAATTGTTTGGTCTTTTACAAGTTATACAGTAAATACTATTCTGTGTTAATAAGACAGTAAAGTAAAGAATGTATTATTTTACTAGGGCTAAGGAACTTTCTGTAACACGTTATCTGAGGACCAACAGATTAAAGCTAACTTCGCAGTGGCTGGGTAGGCGGACTGCATGCAAGAATAGGATCGCTCAGTTTTCACCCATCCAAGCAGCCAGCAGCCACGCTGACGTGATTTCATCCGGTTATTTAGTGATACCAATGGCACTCACTCCACTGGGTCATTGGTATTGGTAATACTGTTATAATCGACAATTATTTTTGGATTTTAAATTGTTCATTGTTTCTAGAGACAAGATTGAGTTTAATGATGGTGCATAGACACCACCATTCATGAGATTTGACTGGGGCAATAGAAGCCTATATATAGTTCAGAAGTTTTTTTTGCCTTCTAGTTGATGGTATAAATTATTAGTTTTCATCATTAGGAGCTATAGTGATTGGTTTCGTTGCGCAAATGAGTTTTATGGATATTGAAAACACAAAGTAGGAAATGCTATAAGAAGAACCTTTTACTCCAACATCGTTTTCTACACCAGGAAAAAAAGGGTCTAGTCTATTTTTATTATTAGTTTTTTTTGTTAAATAATAACTCTACTTAGTCCCACTGTCTATAATATATATATATATTATATTTATATATATAAACTGTGTGTTGTATAAATATGTCTATTGATTCAACAACAACATTTAAGTTTAGCACTCTAAAAAAAACATAAATTGTGCGCCTCTTGTTTAAAGTTTACGCCAAACAATAACTTCATGACTGAAAGTAACGTATCACAAACAGCTGTTATTTGTATAGTTTGATAAGAATTTATCTCATGTATTGTCGTTAGTCTGCTTGTAGGACATTTCAAGAATAAAATCATCGACGGTGTTGAAATATTGCAACCAATTTTGCGAAGCCAGTTACGCATACCTGGTGTGGCCTTCTATATGGTTTGGATGCCTTTGAAATTGAATATGACGTCATGCCCTGGTAATTAAATTTCTTGTATATTTAGATTGAAGTAGATGTAGGAATTTTGATTCCAAAAGAACTTAAAGAAACTTTTTTATGATAGTCTTGCATGATGTGTTTAATATAAAGACACTGCTATCAAACATCTATAGATAACTTATTGCATAGCTTCAGCTCTGTTTTTCACTTTTATTTACTTTTGTGACCTACAGCTTGAATGTGTAGTAGCATTTCAACTAAAACTCTCAAACAGTTGGCGCGAATGATGGAATATTTGACCGCTATTTGTATTTGTTAGCAATGGGCATATGAATAATTTAAAACAATTTTTTTTAATATTGGGCTTGCAGATTACTTTTTATTAGGCATCTATATTTATTTAAGTGCAATCTTAATTTAACCGTTCATGTTAGAAGTATATCCTTTCCGAACAAGTTTATCGCTGAAATTTCCAATTGGCAGAAAGTAATACTTTTATAAAACAAAGGAAAACAACGATACCAGGCCTATAGTTATTGTAACAGCATAACACAGTATATATATATATAGTAATCATTAATATAAACAAAAAATTTCTTGTTAACGTAGGTTTAAAAATGTGTAGACTCAAATTTAACATGTATACATTGAAAACTGTCTATAAATTCAAAAAATAATTACACATTTAACGACGAATATAACCTGCATACATGATTTTATTCACTGGAATAATTAAGTATGATACAATAGTTTTCAATGCTAAACTTATTCAATGATTTTTAAATTGACAACAGGTTATTTGCTCTGAATATTCCCGGTCACCGTTAGTTTTTCGCGAGTTTTCTGAACAACAAGATGTAACTATTTGACACCAGTAACAGTCGCCATGGACGTTAACGTCCTGCGGTCATTGTGACGTACGATTATTGTAACTGTATCCGGCGCACTGTGCTGTTGGGTCATGGATATAGTCAGTCGGGTATATCATATATGTCTAACAGACACATATTATTTATTAGTCCGTTAAATTGTTATAGTTATTCTATAAAAATCACGTAAAAACTATAATCGACCGATGGTGCTGAAATGCATCTCTTATTATCTGATAAATCATTGGATCCATAAGTGCTCATGCACAAACAAACCTCGCGAATAACTGCTGGTTTTATTATTTATTACTTTGACAGACCTTTTGGTTTATAACCCTTTTTAAAATTAATTGTCGTAAATACGTTGCAGTTTTTTCTTCCTTCTTCAAATAGATGAAGGATAAGTTTTTAGGTAAAACTATGTTTACTTATTAGGACTTATTTGGACTATATACCAATAACTTTTCATCTTACTAATAAAAGAACCCAAAAGCAATTATATCATCACTTGCGTGTAAATTTCAAAAGTGCAACTTTCCCAATCATTTATAATAAAATCTACAAAATGCTCCTTTCTGGTATGTATTTAAAAATTATATAAAATTTAATAGAGATAAAAATGCCACTCGATAAATCACATGTTATGATTATTATATGTGTGTTTCTTAGTCTAAAACGTAAATTAAAATTTGTATCAACCACAAAATTTCTGAAGGATTCTAGGATGAAAAGATTCTATCACAATGGACATGGTTTTGGCGATTTTTCATGAACAATGTTTATAGGATTAGTATATTAGAGTCTCTATTACTTTTCACTAATTGTAAATGGTGACAAAGTTTTAACAAAACACGAGAATGAAAAAATTTTCTTCTATGGGATAGGAGAAATATACGACGTAAATACCCTTCCGACTAGTATCTAGTTGTGTCTATTTCAGCTTTCAAATAGTCTCAAATAGTATTGAATTAAACTTCCACAAGCACCAATAAGCTCCTTCGCGCATTTGTTTAACCCAAAGGATACATCAATCAATGGGATAGGTTATATTTACAGTTATTTATCGCAAGATGGGTTCCAGATCCAATTAACGCGTTGTCTGTCTGTAGTCCGATCTGTTCTCTTCAAAGTATCCAATTCTCTTCATTAAACAATCATCTCTGTTTATCACTTTGACTGGATTTATTGAGTATCGTTAGTTTTGTGTTCTCTATTGAGTTTGGCTTGCTACATATAAACTGGAAGTTCATATTAAAAAGGTGATGATAAATAATAAAATTATTGTGTTCCTTTGAGTATTTGATATTAAGAGAGAACTTGTTATGTGTGCCTAGTTGAGGTTCACAGACTATGTACAGGAGGTCAAATAAGTATGTATACTTTCTGTACATATCACATAAACATGACTTTCCCATGCAGAGCCAAAGAATTGCCGACGAAGACGCGGGTAACTGCTAATTTATTATAATAATTATATTACGTATAAAGAGTAGTAGAAGTATTATTTGCATGTGTAAAAACCACTGTTACAATATTTAGTCTCATACAATTTCCTATTTACAAACGTAAATTTGGCAAACGATTGTTTTGTACTGTCCAGAGGTCTTCTCAGCTGAAAATTTGTACGCGAAGCTTATCTCCCAAAATTGAGGTAAATCTTATCGTAAACATCTGGGATTATATTCTCTCATCTTGGAAGTAAACAGTAATTATAACTCTGACGTGAAATTGAATTATATGTTTGCTAAATCATTGTACGGTTAAATTAGATTACATCTCCTCTAGGTTCCAGACAGTAAATTCATTGAAATTGCGATGTAATATCTTAATCGTGGTTGATAATTCTATTTATCAATCATTTATTTAGCATTCGAACATCTGTGTATTTCTTAAAATTAACCTGTATCTTTTATTTTACTGATTTAAATTTATGTTTAAACATAAACATATGATCAAAGTAATTTAAAATAATTTAATACTATGGTTGGGCGATTCAAGTATAATAGTAAATTATAATGTGTATTTTTGTTAATTAACCAAATATTAATATTTGATGTATGAGTAATATCAGCAATTATTTTAATCAATAGCAATATATAAA
This sequence comes from Homalodisca vitripennis, assembly GCF_021130785.1. NCBI lineage: Eukaryota > Metazoa > Arthropoda > Insecta > Hemiptera > Cicadellidae > Homalodisca > Homalodisca vitripennis. Next base: position 20,174,185 of record NC_060212.1, read on the forward strand.
TAATTGGTTGAATTTAATGTTCAGTCTGGGACATATTTAATTTGTTATTATTGAATTATGTGGTCATATTCAATAACGTTTAAATTGAGTGTAATGACACCAGTACAAATTATTATGATAATAGATTATAGTCGAATAGATATAACTTCCGTATCGGCGTGGTGGGGCATTCTGACGTTGGAGTGAGAGGGAGAACTGCCTGGTTGGCTACCTGACCAATAGGAGCGAGGAGCGTCTGACGCGGTTGCCATAGCAACAGGCACTGTTGCCACATCGGCAAAGGCATATTGGCAAAAGCGGTAGGCTTATTTTACTGCACGCTGGTACATATGGAGGGGTTTTTCCTAATTATTGCTTGTTATTTGATTCAAAGCAAACCACAGACTACCATGAAGAAATGAACCATGACACTTTTTCAAACTGGTTCAGAATCACTTCTACCTAACCTTTCTGCTCCATCGGTTATTGTTATGGACAAAGCCCCATACCACTCCAAGATTTTAGATAAGGCCCTAACGCAACGTAACAAAAAAGCGGAAATTCAGGCGTGGCTTCAGGCGAGCATAACATACAATTTACAGAAGATTTTACAAAAGCCGAGTTGTTAGAAATATGTGAAATGAATAAACCACCGCGCACCGGTCCCCAAGTATATTATAGATGAGATGGATAAAGCCCAAGGACATAAAATTGTCAGACTGCCACCTTACCATTGCCATTTCAATGCAATAGAGATAGTTTGTGCACAAGTTAAGGGACACGTTGCTCGGAACAATAAGACATGTAACGTGACTGAAGTTAGGAGGTTAACCGAAGAAGGACTTCACCAGTTGCAACCGTAGAATGGGCGGATATCGTAAAACACAAAAAAAAATCTATTTTAGAAGCGTGGGCACAAGAAGGTCTCATTGAAACAGCAGTAGAGGAAATGATAATTCACGTGAATGGAGATGACAGTGACAGTGAAACTAGTGACCTTGAAGATTTTGCTGACGAATATAGAGTGCAAACTGACCAAGGAACACAGGAAATATACGTCAACAGAATGTATGCTGAAGATGTTTGAAGTATTTTGACAGCCCCCGCAATAAATATATTCGTGCTTTTAATGCAATATTAGGTTTTCAGAGTACCCAAATTATTTGTCCTTCACGATATCCGAATTATTTAGTAGTTGTAGATTATTATATAGTGTAATGGTAACATATAAATATCGCACATATTTGTGTTAAGTTAGAGAAATTTCGTTTCTGATTACTAGTGTAAACAACCAAAAGACAACACACACGCGTTTTTTGTTGGTAAGTACGCTGGCGCGCACCGTCTGATGTTCTCTTCTCAGTGCTCGGTAAGAAAGTGACCGCTCACGGCAGTGCCCGCACCAACGCGGCAACAACGCGACATCAGTCTCCCCACTGCTCGCTGCCCCTCCACACGCTTCCAATACGGAAGTTACATCTATTCAACTACATTTATTAGTTCGAACATTGTAATTGCATTTAGTTAAGTATTATTCAATAAATTGCTTAATATAAAATTCCATTGTTCGTCAATTTAACGGAAGTTCGTTGTAAAATATTGGTATTAATTTAATAATATAGATATAAACGAACAGATCCATTTATAAGGTAAACAGAACCTTGATTTTACATGACCTATTTACGTACAACAACGAAGTTTTTAATTTATGACAAGGATTTCAGTCTTTATTAATTAACTATAACTTACTTATAAAAAATGAATAACGTAACATTTCTTTAGAAGGGTGTTCAAATATTACTTATTCTCAAAAATACAATACAAATCCAATAGGGGAGTAAATAATTATATGATCTAAATATAATTCAGTTTGAAGCCCTTGCAAGATTATAACAATAGTAAAAAAAGAATCGATGTAAATTGTAAACATATATTATAGCTTAGTAGCGTAAACTCTTCAACTTACATGTTTAAATGGCATAATAGTGAATGAGCACTATAATAGTGAACACATCTGGTCACCACAACATATGTGGTGTTGTCTGAAAGAACAAAGGCAGTTATGAAGCTAACCAAAAATAACTAAATGTCTGTTTCAATGACATGAGTTAGAAAACATGTCTTTTGTATCGTTGTATCGTTAAAACAATAAAAATATCGGTAATACAATATGTCGCAGTAGTGTAAACTATAACTCACATTTCATGCTTTACTGTAAATTGATGCCTTGCGTGTGACATAATGAGGTTAGGTCATAAAAGTAGAAGCAAGGGCTCACTGCGTTTATTTATTTGTCGGGGAACCAGTGATGTTGATATAACATTCTAAACACCACAGGTACCAGCAAGGTAAATAAAATAATAAGTTCTACACTATTCACTAATTGCGTGTTTTTGAATATTTAAGTTGTACCAAGAACTGTGCTCTTATAACAAGAATTTTATTTATTATTATAGTACATTAAAATTTTACATGATGTTAAAAAAGGAATATTGAAACGTTAATAATGCTAAATCTTTTTAAAACTCGTAGAGCTCATTATACATAAAAATACATTGCTCTAAAATTAAACTCCCTTAGATTAAAAGGTTGAAAAGAAGATTTAAGAACTGCAAGATAATATAAGAAATAAGCAATTCAATAATAAATCTTGTTAAGGCTGTTATTTTAGTAATTATTACTAATATTTGGCATCGTTGATTAAAACTGACCCAAGATAAAGGGTAGGCATTTCCTTTTAATAATTATTTATTCTTTCAATAAGTCCTCACTTTTCAGGATTGAGGCCGTTACATTTTCTATAAAAAAGAATGAAATGTTTACAATTTGAGCCGGAATAGTTCTTCACCTTCCCTTCGGAGATGTCACCGACTCATGAATTAATATGACAAGCGTAACTCGTGGCTACGCGGTTATCTCGGTGGTTCCTGACAGATTTTATACAATTTTTCTTGCTGCATTTCTAAAGTCTCAAACTTTCCTAGCTGATGAATAATTTATTATACTTGAATAGTTCATAACTTTCAAAGTTATCACATTGATAAAGTGTAATAATTTTAATTAATTTCATAGAATTGTGTGGATTTATTAGCACTACAATTTAGAAATAAAATTATATAACGAAGAACAATACTAAAATTATTTTGAATTATTCCACAATTTTACGTTTATATCTCGTTGAGTGTAGATTGTTCATTAAATATTGATTTTAACTATTCATCCACTCTGGACTTTAATTTAATAAATACAACACCCTTTTGTGGCTGAGCGTTATAGAAGCTAATACCTCGAACAAGGGCTGGTCAAATGTATATTTCCATCTGTATGTCTGTCTATTTGCCGTCTGTTCAAATATCGAGTACGGAATGATCCATAAATGTTACAATTTGCATTAAGTTTTAATAGTAAAAAACAACATCTAGTTCGATGATAGTGCATGTCACATCTTGTTCACATCATGCGATTTGAGTGTGAGTTAGTGAACAATTGTATATTGTACTTATATGTAATCTTGTTAGCAACGTTGCAGAACTAATAACTGTGTAAACAAGTCGAGTACAGTCACATGCAACTCTAATACGTAGCTATAGATTTAAAATGTTTCATACAATCTCAGCGAAGCCCGTTATGCGACACGTAGTTATTACACGAGAAATAAGAGAATTAAAAATACATTCATATACAGTATACCAGTTGTGATCGTGATTTTGTTTTTCAGCAATTTTGGACAATGAAGTCTCCTGACAAAGTAAAATTTTTTATTTCAATAATACTAATGTCGAAGATTTTTGTTTGGTTTTCAATTTTCAAATCAGTTTTCCAAAGAACACAAATAAATGATATCTCACATTCAATTCATGACACATATTCAACTGTTTTAAATTTATTTTATTCAACTTTTGAAATTCACAAAGTCCAATAGCGTGCTCAAATTACTTTTTTAAAACAATTTAATTAAACAACTTTGTTAAATCTAATTTAACAAATTTATAACCCTCTTTTTATGAGTATTTTTAAGAAAATAAACATGACAAGTTAAGTTTTAATTTATTTAAAGAATTAAACATTGGCATTTATCTCTAGCTATATTTCTACTATAATTGTGATCGAGCTGCAAAACGTGAGGATGACGTCAGCTGCTGGCGCGGTTAGTGCTGAATACAGCAATCAGCAGTTCGGTGCAATCTGCAGTCTGTGTCAGTTCTAACGTGATCAGCATTTGCGCCTGAAATTGCGCACTGAGGAAAAACTGCCCGGACCAGTTATACAATTTAGGCTATTATACACTGGTGTTATACAAATTTACAAATAAATATATTACTAGAAAATCGCCTTTTCCTAATTGCAGACTGAACTGCATCATGAAATGAGGAGAACAATTATATTATAATAAAAATATTTTAGTATTAATGTTAATGAATTTTAAGTTTATATCAATATTTTAAATCTTACGTTTTTCACTGTCAAACAAAACATAGTTATGAATTTATATATCTGAAAGTCATATTTAAAACTGATTTAATGCTCAAGTCATACAATACAACTACATTACGCTTGCAGTAAGTAGAATAAAAAAAATATAATTTCATTCAATTAAGGAGAAAATAGAATAAATATTAAGAATACTGACACTAAGTATAAATGGGTTAAATTAATAATGACAACTTTTAAATTTATAACCACCTAAAATGATAATATTCGTTATTATTTCCAAGATATCTTTAATATACTTTGTTGTACCAATCTCATGGGGTCTTGTTAAAAACCCATGTTAGTAATTCTTGAACAAGATCTGTCAAAGAGAATCGGATTTTAATGAAGGTATATGGACACGAATTATATATAGCCCTTCCTAAAATGTTTAAATGATTTATGGACTATACAATGTGTCATAAGTGGAATTTCTAAAGAACGTATTGTATGATAACTTCATAAAAATCTCAGCCCAAGAGACTTTTTTCTAAAATGGTTTATCGAATTGTGATGTGCTCTAACATATCTCTTTATCCCATATTCGATATATATCTCTACAAGCACAGTAAATTTAATACCATCAAACTAAGAACAATCTGAGTCCGTAAAAACTGTGATAGTTTCGTCCAAGCATCTAATGTAGTTTGTTGAATTTGGTGATACATATGGTTTGCGTTGTGATTTTCCTTAGTATTTATGATATGGTGAGAGGTTTCAGATAATATTAATATGTTTATGATTTGATGATAATTATTGACTATGAATTTTTTTTTACTATCCGATTAATGTTAATGAATATTTTTTAACAGAATTTAGAATCTTAGCTTATTTAGTTTGATCTCTAAAATTATATGAAAATGGATTGTGTTAAAATTTTTATATAAACTGAAGTACGTAGATACATCTTTAAGAGCCTTCAGGAATGGCACAGGAAATTTATTTTTAAAACTTAAAATTTACTTGTGAATTTACAGAATCAAAGTCAGTTTATAAAATGTATACCTTTTCACAACAATATTTTTTAACACATTTACGTATTAATAATTAAGTATCAGACTAAAAACACATTAAAGCACCAGGGGCATCATTAGTAATTCAAGTGAAACTTTAACCATGTAAAGTTAAGTACGTAAACAAAAATATTTCCCTCAAACAAGGCCTTTGTTTTATTAGTCGAGTACATTCTTTCATGTTGGAGTGGGTTTTCCATTCATATTCTTTGTTTTCAGATGTAGCTTAATCACTTGTTTTCGTAATGTACTCCGAAAAATTTCGGAAAATGACCGAACATGACATATAATGTTATGAATTTTCTAAACTTGTGTAAAAATTATATAATGTCATGCAATCACATGTGCATTGCTGAAATTATAATATACTTTATATTATAACTGATATTATGCATTATAGTGATTTATTATTGTGACTTGAACTCATGGTTTTCCCATTCTTTAATAACCATCTACAAAACTAGACGTGGAATGGAAAGTTTATATGAAACTTCAATAACTATATCATTTGTCCCCAGAAGGGTTCATTTCAGACAGGTTTATGTCTCCAGGTTAAACCTACAATGTGTAAGGAAACACTGATGAGTTAAATAAATCTGGGCAACCTTGTACAAATGTATATGTTTAGATGTTGAGGTGCAAGGGTAGGTTTAGTATTCTGCAAAGAATGTCTGTTGGAGTTGATGGGTTTTGTAAGCAGTTGTTAGCTTAGAAAAAAGAGCGCCGACTCTGCCTGCTTTGGTTGGAGAGGTTGGCAAGGATCTGGCCACTCATCTTCATAAACGACAGGATAAAGAGTAATAACCAAAAACCTTCCTCATTGATCTCGACATGAGGCCCTTGCCTTAAATCTTACCCACCCAGAATATTGTTACTCAAAAAGAAGCGTAAAGCTTCTTTTGGGACTAAATGTAATTTCTCAGCTTCTTGTGCTAAGATATGCAACAATCCAGTGTGGGACTTTCAAGACCTTTTTCTGACATTTGCATTTAGTAATTGAAACTTTCTTAAACTGCTTATTTAAGTGTCTGGAAAAATCATAGTTTTGGTATGTTTAGAACCTGTATATTATTTTAAATTTTAAAATTATATTATCAGTATCAGATCTGCAAATAACAAAGAATTAGATAAAATTTCAAAATTAATTGACTGACGTAATACCTTAAGAAGTAAACGGTAACTTTCTTGATTACACGTACAACTTTCTGTCATGTTTTCAACAACCCTTTATGCAAAATTCTGGGTCCAATATGGCTATGGTAAATTACGTGTGTTTGCACTAGAAAACATTAACTACCTTTATGTACTACTTAAAAACTGAAATAAATGAAAGGTAACTTTTCTTTCTGATACTTCCACAGGCTTGACTCATTATATCTGTACATCTGTAGCAACTTTAAACACAGTGAACAGTGAATGGTGAATTAAATTAAATTCAACAATCGCATTGAATCAACCCTCCCTTCCACAGCTACGTTATGTGGATATGCATTACTTTCAAGAAAAGTGTATACACTGTATTATTTCCTTATCATTTTCACTAATATTTCCTTAAAACTCTCTAACTTCACTTTCTAAACTTAACAATTTACAACAATAAATTAATCTTTGTAGACTTAACTATGAAGATTTTTGTTGACAGGTCTTAAATGTCTTATCTGATTGTATCCACAATATGGCTAAAAAAGTGGATTTTATATATTAGAGGCATAAACCCAAACTTATATCTTTTTATAACTAAACTTTTCTAATTTAAAAAATGTATTTTTCGGATATCTTTACAGAAGAGTCATGAAGCAATTGTAACCGTTTCCTTTTTGAAATTAAAGTTAAACTATACACATATTCAAACGGAAAATGAAGCTCATTGTTTGGAAACGTAATATTTTCTTTTAATACAACCATGTTTTGAAAATGTTCTTTCTTGACTTGTAGATGAGCAACTAAAAATCTAACTGATAGTGAATCAAGTGTATGGAATGCAGATAAAATTATATAAAGTACCCGCATATCGACATTTTATCGACACAATGACTAGCTGGATGTGGAGCACCTAAGTGAGATAAATGAGAAATAGCGTTAGAGAGCAAGGGTCAATCAGCTCACGGCTGTTTCCAACTCTCAGTCGATTATAACGTTTCAATAGCTTGTTCCTGTTGGTTACTCATATGTCACTACTTTTACTCACTATCAGTAAAAACTTTTGGTTTTCATAACGATCTGCTCCAACGTAAGTAATGTTGTGACTTAATGAAAAACTTACGTTAAATTACAAAAGTCCTGTCAGTATCGCTTATTACTTATTAGGAATTATTTTACATATACAATTAGGGTAGTTTTTAATTATTGTTTAGTGTCTTTGGGTTTTATTAATGAGTTTATAAGGAGTGAAAAGATCATTTATAAACTCTACTTGCGAAATGAAACAGCTGTTTTCGGAATTTTCAATAACACATATTAAACACTTTGAAGCGATATTTAATAATTGTTTGGTCTTTTACAAGTTATACAGTAAATACTATTCTGTGTTAATAAGACAGTAAAGTAATGAATGTATTATTTTACTAGGGCTAAGGAACTTTCTGTAACACGTTATCTGAGGACCAACAGATTAAAGCTAACTTCGCAGTGGCTGGGTAGGCGGACTGCATGCAAGAATAGGATCGCTCAGTTTTCACCCATCCAAGCAGCCAGCAGCCACGCTGACGTGATTTCATCCGGTTATTTAGTGATACCAATGGCACTCACTCCACTGGGTCATTGGTATTGGTAATACTGTTATAATCGACAATTATTTTTGGATTTTAAATTGTTCATTGTTTCTAGAGACAAGATTGAGTTTAATGATGGTGCATAGACACCACCATTCATGAGATTTGACTGGGGCAATAGAAGCCTATATATAGTTCAGAAGTTTTTTTGCCTTCTAGTTGATGGTATAAATTATTAGTTTTCATCATTAGGAGCTATAGTGATTGGTTTCGTTGCGCATAAAATGAGTTTTATGGATATTGAAAACACAAAGTAGGAAATGCTATAAGAAGAACCTTTTACTCCAACATCGTTTTCTACACCAGGAAAAAAGGGTCTAGTCTATTTTTATTATTAGTTTTTTTTGTTAAATAATAACTCTACTTAGTCCCACTGTCTATAATATATATATATATTATATTTATATATATAAACTGTGTGTTGTATAAATATGTCTATTGATTCAACAACAACATTTAAGTTTAGCACTCTAAAAAAAACATAAATTGTGCGCCTCTTGTTTAAAGTTTACGCCAAACAATAACTTCATGACTGAAAGTAACGTATCACAAACAGCTGTTATTTGTATAGTTTGATAAGAATTTATCTCATGTATTGTCGTTAGTCTGCTTGTAGGACATTTCAAGAATAAAATCATCGACGGTGTTGAAATATTGCAACCAATTTTGCGAGCCAGTTACGCATACCTGGTGTGGCCTTCTATATGGTTTGGATGCCTTTGAAATTGAATATGACGTCATGCCCTGGTAATTAAATTTCTTGTATATTTAGATTGAAGTAGATGTAGGAATTTTGATTCCAAAAGAACTTAAAGAAACTTTTTTATGATAGTCTTGCATGATGTGTTTAATATAAAGACACTGCTATCAAACATCTATAGATAACTTATTGCATAGCTTCAGCTCTGTTTTTCACTTTTATTTACTTTTGTGACCTACAGCTTGAATGTGTAGTAGCATTTCAACTAAAACTCTCAAACAGTTGGCGCGAATGATGGAATATTTGACCGCTATTTGTATTTGTTAGCAATGGGCATATGAATAATTTAAAACAATTTTTTTTAATATTGGGCTTGCAGATTACTTTTTATTAGGCATCTATATTTATTTAAATACAACGTTACAATTAACGTAGGTTTAAAAATGTGTAGACTCAAATTTAACATGTATACATTGAAAACTGTCTATAAATTCAAAAAAATAATTACACATTTAACGACGAATATAACCTGCATACATGATTTTATTCACTGGAATAATTAAGTATGATACAATAGTTTTCAATGCTAAACTTATTCAATGATTTTTAAATTGACAACAGGTTATTTGCTCTGAATATTCCAGTCACCGTTAGTTTTCGCGAGTTTTCTGAACAACAAGATGTAACTATTTGACACCAGTAACAGTCGCCATGGACGTTAACGTCCTGCGGTCATTGTGACGTACGATTATTGTAACTGTATCCGGCGCACTGTGCTGTTGGGTCATGGATATAGTCAGTCGGGTATATCATATATGTCTAACAGACACATATTATTTATTAGTCCGTTAAATTGTTATAGTTATTCTATAAAAATCACGTAAAAACTATAATCGACCGATGGTGCTGAAATGCATCTCTTATTATCTGATAAATCATTGGATCCATAAGTGCTCATGCACAAACAAACCTCGCGAATAACTCTGCTGGTTTTATTATTTATTACTTTGACAGACCTTTTGGTTTATAACCCTTTTTAAAATTAATTGTCGTAAATACGTTGCAGTTTTTTTCTTCCTTCTTCAAATAGATGAAGGATAAGTTTTTAGGTAAAACTATGTTTACTTATTAGGACTTATTTGGACTATATACCAATAACTTTTCATCTTACTAATAAAAGAACCCAAAAGCAATTATATCATCACTTGCGTGTAAATTTCAAAAGTGCAACTTTCCCAATCATTTATAATAAAATCTACAAAATGCTCCTTTCTGGTATGTATTTAAAAATTATATAAAATTTAATAGAGATAAAAATGCCACTCGATAAATCACATGTTATGATTATTATATGTGTGTTTCTTAGTCTAAAACGTAAATTAAAATTTGTATCAACCACAAAATTTCTGAAGGATTCTAGGATGAAAAGATTCTATCACAATGGACATGGTTTTGGCGATTTTTCATGAACAATGTTTATAGGATTAGTATATTAGAGTCTCTATTACTTTTCACTAATTGTAAATGGTGACAAAGTTTTAACAAAACACGAGAATGAAAAAATTTTCTTCTATGGGATAGGAGAAATATACGACGTAAATACCCTTCCGACTAGTATCTAGTTGTGTCTATTTCAGCTTTCAAATAGTATTGAATTAAACTTCCACAAGCACCAATAAGCTCCTTCGCGCATTTATTAACCCAAAGGATACATCAATCAATGGGATAGGTTATATTTACAGTTATTTATCGCAAGATGGGTTCCAGATCCAATTAACGCGTTGTCTGTCTGTAGTCCGATCTGTTCTCTTCAAAGTATCCAATTCTCTTCATTAAACAATCATCTCTGTTTATCACTTTGACTGGATTTATTGAGTATCGTTAGTTTTGTGTTCTCTATTGAGTTTGGCTTGCTACATATAAACTGGAAGTTCATATTAAAAAGGTGATAATAAAAAATTATTGTGTTCCTTTGAGTATTTGATATTAAGAGAGAACTTGTTATGTGTGCCTAGTTGAGGTTCACAGACTATGTACAGGAGGTCAAATAAGTATGTATACTTTCTGTACATATCACATAAACATGACTTTCCCATGCAGAGCCAAAGAATTGCCGACGAAGACGCGGGTAACTGCTAATTTATTATAATAATTATATTACGTATAAAGAGTAGTAGAAGTATTATTTGCATGTGTAAAAACCACTGTTACAATATTTAGTCTCATACAATTTCCTATTTACAAACGTAAATTTGGCAAACGATTGTTTTGTACTGTCCAGAGGTCTTCTCAGCTGAAAATTTGTACGCGAAGCTTATCTCCCAAAATTGAGGTAAATCTTATCGTAAACATCTGGGATTATATTCTCTCATCTTGGAAGTAAACAGTAATTATAACTCTGACGTGAAATTGAATTATATGTTTGCTAAATCATTGTACGGTTAAATTAGATTACTTTCCAGACAGTAAATTCATTGAAATTGCGATGTAATATCTTAATCGTGGTTGATAATTCTATTTATCAATCATTTATTTAGCATTCGAACATCTGTGTATTTCTTAAAATTAACCTGTATCTTTTATTTTACTGATTTAAATTTATGTTTAAACATAAACATATGATCAAAGTAATTTAAAATAATTTAATACTATGGTTGGGCGATTCAAGTATAATAGTAAATTATAATGTGTATTTTTGTTAATTAACCAAATATTAATATTTGATGTATGAGTAATATCAGCAATTATTTTAATCAATAGCAATATATAAATAATTGGTTGAATTTAATGTTCAGTCTGGGACATATTTAATTTGTTATTATTGAATTATGTGGTCATATTCAATAACGTTTAAATTGAGTGTAAATGACACCAGTACAAATTATTATGATAATAGATTATAGTCGAATAGATATAACTTCCGTATCGGCGTGGTGGGGCATTCTGACGTTGGAGTGAGAGGGAGAACTGCCTGGTTGGCTACCTGACCAATAGGAGCGAGGAGCGTCTGACGCGGTTGCCATAGCAACAGGCACTGTTGCCACATCGGCAAAGGCATATTGGCAAAAGCGGTAGGCTTATTTTACTGCACGCTGGTACATATGGAGGGGTTTTTCCTAATTATTGCTTGTTATTTGATTCAAAGCAAACCACAGACTACCATGAAGAAATGAACCATGACACTTTTTCAAACTGGTTCAGAATCACTTCTACCTAACCTTTCTGCTCCATCGGTTATTGTTTATGGACAAAGCCCCATACCACTCCAAGATTTTAGATAAGGCCCTAACGCAACGTAACAAAAAAGCGGAAATTCAGGCGTGGCTTCAGGCGAGCATAACATACAATTTACAGAAGATTTTACAAAAGCCGAGTTGTTAGAAATATGTGAAATGAATAAACCACCGCGCACCGGTCCCCAAGTATATTATAGATGAGATGGATAAAGCCCAAGGACATAAAATTGTCAGACTGCCACCTTACCATTGCCATTTCAATGCAATAGAGATAGTTTGTGCACAAGTTAAGGGACACGTTGCTCGGAACAATAAGACATTTAACGTGACTGAAGTTAGGAGGTTAACCGAAGAAGGACTTCACCAGTTGCAACCGTAGAATGGGCGGATATCGTAAAACACAAAAAAAATCTATTTTAGAAGCGTGGGCACAAGAAGGTCTCATTGAAACAGCAGTAGAGGAAATGATAATTCACGTGAATGGAGATGACAGTGACAGTGAAACTAGTGACCTTGAAGATTTTGCTGACGAATATAGAGTGCAAACTGACCAAGGAACACAGGAAATATACGTCAACAGAATGTATGCTGAAGATGTTTGAAGTATTTTGACAGCCCCCGCAATAAATATATTCGTGCTTTTAATGCAATATTAGGTTTTCAGAGTACCCAAATTATTTGTCCTTCACGATATCCGAATTATTTAGTAGTTGTAGATTATTATATAGTGTAATGGTAACATATAAATATCGCACATATTTGTGTTAAGTTAGAGAAATTTCGTTTCTGATTACTAGTGTAAACAACCAAAAGACAACACACACGCGTTTTTTGTTGGTAAGTACGCTGGCGCGCACCGTCTGATGTTCTCTTCTCAGTGCTCGGTAAGAAAGTGACCGCTCACGGCAGTGCCCGCACCAACGCGGCAACAACGCGACATCAGTCTCCCCACTGCTCGCTGCCCCTCCACACGCTTCCAATACGGAAGTTACATCTATTCAACTACATTTATTAGTTTCGAACATTGTAATTGCATTTAGTTAAGTATTATTCAATAAATTGCTTAATATAAAATTCCATTGTTCGTCAATTTAACGGAAGTTCGTTGTAAAATATTGGTATTAATTTAATAATATAGATATAAACGAACAGATCCATTTATAAGGTAAACAGAACCTTGATTTTACATGACCTATTTACGTACAACAACGAAGTTTTTAATTTATGACAAGGATTTCAGTCTTTATTAATTAACTATAACTTACTTATAAAAAATGAATAACGTAACATTTCTTTAGAAGGGTGTTCAAATATTACTTATTCTCAAAAATACAATACAAATCCAATAGGGGAGTAAATAATTATATGATCTAAATATAATTCAGTTTGAAGCCCTTGCAAGATTATAACAATAGTAAAAAAAGAATCGATGTAAATTGTAAACATATATTATAGCTTAGTAGCGTAAACTCTTCAACTTACATGTTTAAATGGCATAATAGTGAATGAGCACTATAATAGTGAACACATCTGGTCACCACAACATATGTGGTGTTGTCTGAAAGAACAAAGGCAGTTATGAAGCTAACCAAAAATAACTAAATGTCTGTTTCAATGACATGAGTTAGAAAACATGACTTTTGTATCGTTGTATCGTTAAAACAATAAAAATATCGGTAATACAATATGTCGCAGTAGTGTAAACTATAACTCACATTTCATGCTTTACTGTAAATTGATGCCTTGCGTGTGACATAATGAGGTTAGGTCATAAAAGTAGAAGCAAGGGCTCACTGCGTTTATTTATTTGTCGGGGAACCAGTGATGTTGATATAACATTCTAAACACCACAGGTACCAGCAAGGTAAATAAAATAATAAGTTCTACACTATTCACTAATTGCGTGTTTTTGAATATTTAAGTTGTACCAAGAACTGTGCTCTTATAACAAGAATTTTATTTATTATTATAGTACATTAAAATTTTACATGATGTTAAAAAAGGAATATTGAAACGTTAATAATGCTAAATCTTTTTAAAACTCGTAGAGCTCATTATACATAAAAATACATTGCTCTAAAATTAAACTCCCTTAGATTAAAAGGTTGAAAAGAAGATTTAAGAACTGCAAGATAATATAAGAAATAAGCAATTCAATAATAAATCTTGTTAAGGCTGTTATTTTAGTAATTATTACTAATATTTGGCATCGTTGATTAAAACTGACCCAAGATAAAGGGTAGGCATTTCCTTTTAATAATTATTTATTCTTTCAATAAGTCCTCACTTTTCAGGATTGAGGCCGTTACATTTTCTATAAAAAAGAATGAAATGTTTACAATTTGAGCCGGAATAGTTCTTCACCTTCCCTTCGGAGATGTCACCGACTCATGAATTAATATGACAAGCGTAACTCGTGGCTACGCGGTTATCTCGGTGGTTCCTGACAGATTTTATACAATTTTTCTTGCTGCATTTCTAAAGTCTCAAACTTTCCTAGCTGATGAATAATTTATTATACTTGAATAGTTCATAACTTTCAAAGTTATCACATTGATAAAGTGTAATAATTTTAATTAATTTCATAGAATTGTGTGGATTTATTAGCACTACAATTTAGAAATAAAATTATATAACGAAGAACAATACTAAAATTATTTTGAATTATTCCACAATTTTACGTTTATATCTCGTTGAGTGTAGATTGTTCATTAAATATTGATTTTAACTATTCATCCACTCTGGACTTTAATTTAATAAATACAACACCCTTTTGTGGCTGAGCGTTATAGAAGCTAATACCTCGAACAAGGGCTGGTCAAATGTATATTTCCATCTGTATGTCTGTCTATTTGCCGCCTGTCCAAATATCGAGTACGAAATGATCCCAAAATTTTATATTTTGCAGTAAGCTTCAATAGTAAAAAAACAACATCAAGTTCGATGATAGTGCATGTCACATCTTGTTCACATCATGCGATTTGAGTGTGAGTTAGTGAACAATTGTATATTGTACTTATATGTAATCTTGTTAGCAACGTTGCAGAACTAATAACTGTGTAAACAAGTCGAGTACAGTCACATGCAACTCTAATACGTAGCTATAGATTTAAAATGTTTCATACAATCTCAGCGAAGCCCGTTATGCGACACGTAGTTATTACACGAGAAATAAGAGAATTAAAAATACATTCATATACAGTATACCAGTTGTGATCGTGATTTTGTTTTTCAGCAATTTTGGACAATGAAGTCTCCTGACAAAGTAAAATTTTTTATTTCAATAATACTAATGTCGAAGATTTTTGTTTGGTTTTCAATTTTCAAATCAGTTTTCCAAAGAACACAAATAAATGATATCTCACATTCAATTCATGACACATATTCAACTGTTTTAAATTTATTTTATTCAACTTTTGAAATTCACAAAGTCCAATAGCGTGCTCAAATTACTTTTTTAAAACAATTTAATTAAACAACTTTGTTAAATCTAATTTAACAAATTTATAACCCTCTTTTTATGAGTATTTTTAAGAAAATAAACATGACAAGTTAAGTTTTAATTTATTTAAAGAATTAAACATTGGCATTTATCTCTAGCTATATTTCTACTATAATTGTGATCGAGCTGCAAAACGTGAGGATGACGTCAGCTGCTGGCGCGGTTAGTGCTGAATACAGCAATCAGCAGTTCGGTGCAATCTGCAGTCTGTGTCAGTTCTAACGTGATCAGCATTTGCGCCTGAAATTGCGCACTGAGGAAAAACTGCCCGGACCAGTTATACAATTTAGGCTATTATACACTGGTGTTATACAAATTTACAAATAAATATATTACTAGAAAATCGCCTTTTCCTAATTGCAGACTGAACTGCATCATGAAATGAGGAGAACAATTATATTATAATAAAAATATTTTAGTATTAATGTTAATGAATTTTAAGTTTATATCAATATTTTAAATCTTACGTTTTTCACTGTCAAACAAAACATAGTTATGAATTTATATATCTGAAAGTCATATTTAAAACTGATTTAATGCTCAAGTCATACAATACAACTACATTACGCTTGCAGTAAGTAGAATAAAAAAAATATAATTTCATTCAATTAAGGAGAAAATAGAATAAATATTAAGAATACTGACACTAAGTATAAATGGGTTAAATTAATAATGACAACTTTTAAATTTATAACCACCTAAAATGATAATATTCGTTATTATTTCCAAGATATCTTTAATATACTTTGTTGTACCAATCTCATGGGGTCTTGTTAAAAACCCATGTTTAGTAATTCTTGAACAAGATCTGTCAAAGAGAATCGGATTTTAATGAAGGTATATGGACACGAATTATATATAGCCCTTCCTAAAATGTTTAAATGATTTATGGACTATACAATGTGTCATAAGTGGAATTTCTAAAGAACGTATTGTATGATAACTTCATAAAAATCTCAGCCCAAGAGACTTTTTTCTAAAATGGTTTATCGAATTGTGATGTGCTCTAACATATCTCTTTATCCCATATTCGATATATATCTCTACAAGCACAGTAAATTTAATACCATCAAACTAAGAACAATCTGAGTCCGTAAAAACTGTGATAGTTTCGTCCAAGCATCTAATGTAGTTTGTTGAATTTGGTGATACATATGGTTTGCGTTGTGATTTTCCTTAGTATTTATGATATGGTGAGAGGTTTCAGATAATATTAATATGTTTATGATTTGATGATAATTATTGACTATGAATTTTTTTTTACTATCCGATTAATGTTAATGAATATTTTTTAACAGAATTTAGAATCTTAGCTTATTTAGTTTGATCTCTAAAATTATATGAAAATGGATTGTGTTAAAATTTTTATATAAACTGAAGTACGTAGATACATCTTTAAGAGCCTTCAGGAATGGCACAGGAAATTTATTTTTAAAACTTAAAATTTACTTGTGAATTTACAGAATCAAAGTCAGTTTATAAAATGTATACCTTTTCACAACAATATTTTTTAACACATTTACGTATTAATAATTAAGTATCAGACTAAAAACACATTAAAGCACCAGGGGCATCATTAGTAATTCAAGTGAAACTTTAACCATGTAAAGTTAAGTACGTAAACAAAAATATTTCCCTCAAACAAGGCCTTTGTTTTATTAGTCGAGTACATTCTTTCATGTTGGAGTGGGTTTTCCATTCATATTCTTTGTTTTCAGATGTAGCTTAATCACTTGTTTTCGTAATGTACTCCGAAAAATTTCGGAAAATGACCGAACATGACATATAATGTTATGAATTTTCTAAACTTGTGTAAAAATTATATAATGTCATGCAATCACATGTGCATTGCTGAAATTATAATATACTTTATATTATAACTGATATTATGCATTATAGTGATTTATTATTGTGACTTGAACTCATGGTTTTCCCATTCTTTAATAACCATCTACAAAACTAGACGTGGAATGGAAAGTTTATATGAAACTTCAATAACTATATCATTTGTCCCCAGAAGGGTTCATTTCAGACAGGTTTATGTCTCCAGGTTAAACCTACAATGTGTAAGGAAACACTGATGAGTTAAATAAATCTGGGCAACCTTGTACAAATGTATATGTTTAGATGTTGAGGTGCAAGGGTAGGTTTAGTATTCTGCAAAGAATGTCTGTTGGAGTTGATGGGTTTGTAAGCAGTTGTTAGCTTAGAAAAAAGAGCGCCGACTCTGCCTGCTTTGGTTGGAGAGGTTGGCAAGGATCTGGCCACTCATCTTCATAAACGACAGGATAAAGAGTAATAACCAAAAACCTTCCTCATTGATCTCGACATGAGGCCCTTGCCTTAAATCTTACCCACCCAGAATATTGTTACTCAAAAAGAAGCGTAAAGCTTCTTTTGGGACTAAATGTAATTTCTCAGCTTCTTGTGCTAAGATATGCAACAATCCAGTGTGGGACTTTCAAGACCTTTTTCTGACATTTGCATTTAGTAATTGAAACTTTCTTAAACTGCTTATTTAAGTGTCTGGAAAAATCATAGTTTTGGTATGTTTAGAACCTGTATATTATTTTAAATTTTAAAATTATATTATCAGTATCAGATCTGCAAATAACAAAGAATTAGATAAAATTTCAAAATTAATTGACTGACGTAATACCTTAAGAAGTAAACGGTAACTTTCTTGATTACACGTACAACTTTCTGTCATGTTTTCAACAACCCTTTATGCAAAATTCTGGGTCCAATATGGCTATGGTAAATTACGTGTGTTTGCACTAGAAAACATTAACTACCTTTATGTACTACTTAAAAACTGAAATAAATGAAAGGTAACTTTTCTTTCTGATACTTCCACAGGCTTGACTCATTATATCTGTACATCTGTAGCAACTTTAAACACAGTGAACAGTGAATGGTGAATTAAATTAAATTCAACAATCGCATTGAATCAACCCTCCCTTCCACAGCTACGTTATGTGGATATGCATTACTTTCAAGAAAAGTGTATACACTGTATTATTTCCTTATCATTTTCACTAATATTTCCTTAAAACTCTCTAACTTCACTTTCTAAACTTAACAATTTACAACAATAAATTAATCTTTGTAGACTTAACTATGAAGATTTTTGTTGACAGGTCTTAAATGTCTTATCTGATTGTATCCACAATATGGCTAAAAAAGTGGATTTTATATATTAGAGGCATAAACCCAAACTTATATCTTTTTATAACTAAACTTTTCTAATTTAAAAAATGTATTTTTCGGATATCTTTACAGAAGAGTCATGAAGCAATTGTAACCGTTTCCTTTTTGAAATTAAAGTTAAACTATACACATATTCAAACGGAAAATGAAGCTCATTGTTTGGAAACGTAATATTTTCTTTTAATACAACCATGTTTTGAAAATGTTCTTTCTTGACTTGTAGATGAGCAACTAAAAATCTAACTGATAGTGAATCAAGTGTATGGAATGCAGATAAAATTATATAAAGTACCCGCATATCGACATTTTATCGACACAATGACTAGCTGGATGTGGAGCACCTAAGTGAGATAAATGAGAAATAGCGTTAGAGAGCAAGGGTCAATCAGCTCACGGCTGTTTCCAACTCTCAGTCGATTATAACGTTTCAATAGCTTGTTCCTGTTGGTTACTCATATGTCACTACTTTTACTCACTATCAGTAAAAACTTTTGGTTTTCATAACGATCTGCTCCAACGTAAGTAATGTTGTGACTTAATGAAAAACTTACGTTAAATTACAAAAGTCCTGTCAGTATCGCTTATTACTTATTAGGAATTATTTTACATATACAATTAGGGTAGTTTTTAATTATTGTTTAGTGTCTTTGGGTTTTATTAATGAGTTTATAAGGAGTGAAAAGATCATTTATAAACTCTACTTGCGAAATGAAACAGCTGTTTTTCGGAATTTTCAATAACACATATTAAACACTTTGAAGCGATATTTAATAATTGTTTGGTCTTTTACAAGTTCCACAGTAAATACTATTCTGTGTTAATAAGACAGTAAAGTAATGAATGTATTATTTTACTAGGGCTAAGGAACTTTCTGTAACACGTTATCTGAGGACCAACAGATTAAAGCTAACTTCGCAGTGGCTGGGTAGGCGGACTGCATGCAAGAATAGGATCGCTCAGTTTTCACCCATCCAAGCAGCCAGCAGCCACGCTGACGTGATTTCATCCGGTTATTTAGTGATACCAATGGCACTCACTCCACTGGGTCATTGGTATTGGTAATACTTTTACGTTCGACAATTATTTTTGGATTGTTATTAGAGAGACAAGATTGTGTTAATGATGTGCATAAACACCACCATTCATGACATTTGGCTGAGTCCATTGAAGCCTATAGTTCAGAAGTCTTTTGCCTTCCGGGTGAGTATATAAATTACTAGCTTTCATCATTAGGAGCTATAGTGATTGATTTCGTTGCGCAAATGAGTTTTACGGACAATGAAAACACAAAGTAGTAAATGCGATGATGAGGATAAAGAACCTTTTGCTCCAACATCGTTTTCTACACCAGGAACAAAGGTTCTAGTCTATTTTTATTAGTTTATTTTTGTTAAATAATAACTCTACATAGTCCCACTGTCTATTTTATATATATAAAAATAAGTTGTGTGCTGTATAAATATGTCTATTGATTCAACAACAACATCTAAGGTTAGCATTCTGAAAAAAATTAAATTGTGCACCTCTTGATTTTGTAGATCCCTGTTACAAGTTTACGCCAAACAATTACTTCATGACTGAAAGTAACGTATCACAAACAGTATCTTATACAGTATGATAAGAGTTTATTTCATATATCGTCGTTAGTCTGCTTGTAGGACATTTCAAGAATAAAATCATTAACGGTGTTGAAATATTGCACGGAATTTTGCGAAGTCTGTACGCAATACCTGGTGTGGCCTTCTAAATGGTTTGGATGCCTTTGAAATGGAATATGACGCCATGCCCTGGTAATAAAATATATTGTATATTTAGATAGAAGTGGAAGTAGGAATTTGGATTCCAAAATAACTTGAAAATTTTTTATGATTGTCTTGCATGATGTATTTACTATAAAGACACTGTTGTCAAAAATCTGTGGATATTAATTTATTTCATAGATCTAGCTCTGTTTTTCACTTTTATTTACTTTTGTGATCTACAGCTTGAATATGTAGTAGCATTTAAAATAAAACTCTCAAACAGTTGGCGCGAATGATGGAATATTTGACCGCTATTTGTATTTGCTAGGAATAGGCACTTAAATAATTTAAAACAATTCGTTTTTAATATTGGGATTAAAGATTACTGTTCATTAGGCCTCAATATTTATTTAAAGACAATCTTAATTTAAACGATCATGTTATAAGGATATCCTTTCCGAAAAAGTTTATCACTGAAATTTCCAATTGGCAGAAAGTAGTACTTTTGTAAAAAAAGGACAACAATTCCAGGCCTATAGGTATTGTAACAGCATAACAGCATGCAACATTGTTGTAATCAGTATATATACAGGGTGTTCAGAAAAGGCTATCACCAACTCCTGTGGCTAAAAGTAATCATGACTTTAAACAAATATTTCTTGTTAACGTAGGTTTAAAAATGTGTAAACTCAAATTTAACATGTATCTATCAATCCAAATAATAATTACACCTTTAACGATGAATATAACCTGTATACATGATTTTATTCAATGAAATAATTAAGTATAATACAACAGTTTTAAATATAAACGTATTCAATGATTTATAAATTGTTTTTTCATTTTCAATATTTCCGGTCACCCTTAGTTTTCGCGAGTTTCAAGGACGAATATAACTTTCAGTCAAGCATTAGTTTTTGTGAGTTCTCTGCACAGCAACATGTGACTATTTGACAACAGTTACAGTCACAATGGACGTTAACGTCTTGCGGTCATTGTGACGTACGATTATTGTAACTGTATCCGGCGTACTGTGGTGTTGGGTCATGCATATAGTCAGTCGGGTATATCATACATGTTAAACAGACTCATATTATTTATTAGACCGTTGAATTATTATATTTATTCTATAAAAATCACGTAAAAACTATAATTGACCGATTGTGCTGAAATGCATCTCATATCATCTGATAAATCACTCGATCCATAAGTGCTCATGAACAAACAAACCCCGCGAACAACTGCTGGTTTTTTATTTATTACTTTAACAGACCTTTTGGTTTATAACACTTTTTTAATTAATTGTCGCAAGTACGTTCCAGTTTTTTCTTCCTTCTTCAAATAGATGAAGGATAAGTTTTTAAGTAACACTATGGTTACTTATTAGAACTTATTTTGGATATATACTAATAACTTTTCATCTTACTAATAAAAGAACCCAAAAGCTTGCGTGTAAATTTCAAAAGTGTAACTTTCCCAATCATTATCCATAAAATGTACAAAATGCCCCTTACTGGTATGGATTTCAAAATTATATAGAATTTAATAGAGATAAAAATGCCACTCGATAAATCACATGTTATGATTATTATATGTGTTTATTAGTCTAAAACGTAAATTAAAATTTGTATCAACCACAATATTTTATGAAACTAGGATCAAAATATTCTACCACAATGGACATAGTTTTGGCGATTTTTCATGAAAATTGTTTATAGGATTAGTATATTAGAGTGTCTATTACTTTTCAATAATTGTAAATTATAAGAAGCATTTAAATTTTTCTTCTATGGGATAGGAGAACTATACGACGTAAATACCCTTCCGACTAGCATCTAGTTGTGACTATTTCAGCTTTCAAATAGTATTGAATTAAACTTCCACAAACACCACTAAGCTGCTTCGCGCATAAGATAAACTGCAATTTGTTAACCCAAAGGATACATCAATTAATGGGAGAGGTTATATTTACAGATATTTATCGCGAGATGGGTTCCAGATCCAATTAACGCGCTGTCTGTCTGTAGTCCGATCTGTTCATTGTGTCCAATTCCCTTCAGTAAACAATCATCTCTGTTTATCACTTTGGTTGGATTCTTGAGTTTGGAAGTTTATATTAAAAAGGTGATAATGAATAATTATTGTGTTACTTTGAGTATTTAATATTAAGAGAGAATTTGTTATCTGTGCCTAGGTGAGGTTCACAGACTACGTGCAGGAGAACAAATAAGTCTGTATACTTTCTGTACATATCACATAAACATGACTTTCCGATGCAAAGCCGAAGAATTGTCAAAGAAGACGTAGGTAACTGCTAATTTATTATAATATTTATATTACGTATAAAGAGTAGTAGAAGTATTATTTGAATGTGTAAAAACCACTGTTACAAAATTTAGTCTCATGGAATTTCCTATTTACAAACGTAAATCTGGCAAAGTGGTTTTATTGTACTATCCAGAGGTCTTCTCAGCTGGCGAGAAGTGTACGCGAAGCTTATCTCCCAAAATTGAGGTAAATCTTATCGTAAACATCAGGGATTATATTCCCTTATCTTGGAAGTAAACAGTAATTATAACTCTGACGTGAAATTAAATTATACGTTTGCTAAAGCATTCTACGGTTAAATTAGATTACTGGATCCCCTCTAGGTTCCAGACATTAAATTCATGGAAACTACTGTGTAATAGTTTAATCGTGCTTGATAATTCTATTAACGAATCATTAACTGAATCAACATCTGTGTATTCCTTAAAAATTAACCTGTTTTTATTTCACTGATTTAAATGTGTTTTGAACATAAACACATGATCTAAGTAATTTAAAGTATTTTAATACCAAGTTGGGTGATACAAGTATAATAGTAAGTTATAATGTGTATTTTTTTTAAATTAACAAAATATTAATATTTGATGTATGAGTAATATCAGCAATTAGTTTAATCAATAGCAATAAATAACTAATTTATCCAATTTAATGTTTAGTCTGGGACATATTTAATGTGTTATTATTGTAATATTTGGCGATATTTAATAACACTTAAATTGAATATAATTGAACCAGTATTGAGTATTATGACGATAGGCTAGTTACATTCGTTAGTTAAAATATTGTAATTGCATTTGGTTACGTATTGTTCAATAAATAACTGAATATAACATTTAATATTCTTTCAACGTAACTTAAGTTAGTATTAATTGTATTGTATTTTTCACGTCATTGAAGTTCTGAATATAATCAAACACATCCATTTTAACAAGTAAGCAGACCTTCATCTTAAATGAACAATTTACGTAAAGACAACAGATGTTATAATTCATTACATGGATTGCGATCTTTAATTGAATATTGCTTATTACTGCAAAAGGAAAAAAATTAAATTTCTTTGGAATAGTAATCAGATATAAATTATTCTCGAAAATAGACTAGATATTGAATAGACATAAAACGGTATTCAAATTAAGATAGTTTTGTAACAAATTGTGTTTTATAACATTTAAAAGGTAGGAGTTAGTTTCGCTGATATAGGAATTTACTTCATGCCAATTTGACGTGTCCGTTCGTTCTTGAGATATGGTGCAGGCTGACAGACAGAAAAGTAAAATTTTTTTAGCCCTCGTTTGACTTATTCAGTGAAAAAAATATCTAATTGTAGCTATTGTTAAAAAACTATAAAATCCTAATTAAATACTAAACACCTTGCACAGGCATTTTGATTATTTATGCACCGTTTGAAACTATCCCAATTATATCCTAATTGTTATTATTATTAATACGGGAAACAAACAATATTTCCATTTTGCGATATTATTTTATATAAACTGCATTATTGAAGCAATATGAGGTTGTATTGGTAATTAGAGAGATTAATGAGGTTATATCAAATTGCTTATCTCCAATTTCATTTTTAAAATATAAAGTGACATTTTAGCGTAAATACCCTGTAAATATTAATTAAAATAATATTATTGCAATTAATTTACTTTTTTCTTTATTTCAGTTAACTAATTTACGTTACAATGATATATTTTTTATGTTTATTGTATTTCTATTAATATTCTAAACCCTGCAATAATTGTAGACAAAAGGGTGAGTCTAAATAAACTTATTTTAATTTATTATTGACGTTCTATATACTGTGGATCTTATATTTCAATTATTGGCCAAAATTTATTAGTGCACACGATGCCTCGAGAGAACAGACCTGTGGTTTTGATATAGGCTCGAAGCTTAATTTATAAATAACCAAAATTTGGTTTGGTAATAGTGAATGTCATTCAATGGGAGTCGAATGAACATTAATAAAATTGTTTATACTAGTTTTCTTGGATTAAGATAGAAATAAGAAAGCCACAGAGTAAATAAATTTGTAAAAAACTGAGTACAGTTGTAATCTTCGCATGCAACCTCACGTAGAGGTGTACGAGCAAAAGAGCTAAATCATTCAACATTATTATAATTCATGTGCAATTTTCACATAGGAACCTTGTTTTTTACAAAAGCAAACTTTTTCAGTCAAGGCTCCTAACAAAATCACTGCTATAAGATCAACAAAGCTAGCGTACTACTACCTTGTTTACTGTTGTATGGCTAATCAAATGCATATTGCAATGTTGGAAACTGAAATTCGTTGCAAAGAGGGGTCTATGGTCGACTTGTGGCTATAATACTAATTACATCTGAACCTAAAATCAGAATAATTAGAGGTGTTGATTTACAATAGTTACAAGTAAGATCAAATAAAATTCGGTGCCTAATATGACAAAGATAATTATCAACTTAATTAACTCAGCAAACATTTGTATAATGAATATCAGACACGTTTTCACGACTTCAAGTTTGTGATCACATTTTTGTGAAGGGTTTTTAATAAAACGTGCAATCCAATTTCCTGTCGAGGTTATAATCAGTGTTTTATTTTAGTGTGAGGAATGATAATCCGAGATCTCGGCGATAAGTAACTCAATTTGCGAGACGAGGTTCGGACACAATTTTCCGGCTGAGGAGTCACACAGCCTCCGGTCATTACCACTTCGCTGCTTCGACACACTCGGGTTTCATGTACTGCCTTGTGTTTGAAAATTGGAAATTTGAAACAATGAAATAGTGTAAATTTTATTTAATACATAGACCATATCCCTCTTGTTCTTACCCACTTTTAATTTTTCTGGAATACCTATTATACAGGGTTATTAACAAATAGGGGACATTTTCCTCCTCTTCAGTTGTCGAACCCGCAATGCCACTGATCAATGTTGAGTAGCGAGTACTTCACTTTTATTAGGTTCATATTTTTGGCCGCCATCTTGGATTTGCCATATTATAATTCGATACATAGTCTTACTGTATTTCTTTGAATATACGAAGCGGCAACTCTTTGATGACTCAGCGATGATCAGCGTTGGTCCGTATTAAATTGAAGGAATTTCGAAAAAATAAGTGGAAGTACAGTTTATATTATTCTATATAAGTAATAAGAGGAACGCATTAAAATAATATTGTAATACAAGTAAATAGTAGTGCTAATTTTTCATCTTTGTCACTTTTTTAAGTATGGAAAACAATGCAGTGAACCTGAGTGGTGCATCAATCAGTCACTGAGGTGCGCTAGTGTCGCAGTTTTGGGATCTAGATTGATTGCATCTGTATGAATATTCTTAGAGTATCCCGACATGGCTCAGGATTTATGTTATCTGTTCTGTTCAAATCAATGCTGGATGCAGCTTCCTTATTTTATTCAATGGAGGAGGCTTCGCGTACAGTGACTTGGTACTAGTACTGCCAAATTTCTACTCCCGAAGTTATTATAGACTTAGAACTTCGTTATCAATAATATAAAACTACTAAACATCGGTCCTAAAATGGTGCAACCTATTACTTACTGAATCATAGTGAAATTTCTTTTCATTGTTTGCCACGTTAGAGCATATTTTTAAATTTCACAAAATCATGTTCAAACGGTTTATCCATTTATTTTTAGGAGACTTTCATTGTAACACAAAAAATCTTGGCTAAGCAGAATTGTATAAAGCGTGTGTTTAACTCGCAGGTAAAGAAAGAGATTGGATTGTGAGTTACTTCATGCGAGTACACATAAGGCCACGACATTTTAATATAACAAGGGCTCAGAGGCTAAGCCAAACCCTTACCTCCAGCATGCTTCGTTGTTTCTTACACTGAATACATTTTATGTCAATTCGTGTCATAATTCAACTATGACCTCATTGTACTTATTTTTTTTAAATCCTTTGCAATTGCTTCCGGTTTGACACAATTAAAGGATAGGTAAGGCTGTTTGTAGGAACCACCTGTCGAGATCCAATGACAAGCGGATCTAAATATAGATAATGCTACCTTGGAAGACGGGGATGCTAGATCTATTCCAGATTCCTTCATTCAAAACAGGCATTTTCTGTGGCGCCTCATCTGAACCTATGTACTTCCTCTTCATGTGGTCCACAAAGCGCAACCAAAACACATTTTTATCTCAATTGCCATTTCACACACCATCACCATGCCTATAGTGGTTATAGTGAATTTGCAATTAAACTAATTTTATCTAATTTGGAGTATAGCCCCTAAGTTTTTTCACACAACTTTTGTATTGTTCTTTAGTGCAGAGTTGTATATTCCGGTTTATGATCCGGGTGTACTTGTTAACTTAAATGTTTAAATTGTTTAACTCTTTTACGTAAAGGTTCAAGAGACGCATACAAAGGTTTCAGGTTTTACATGAAAACCAATACAAAAAATGAAAATATAAACATAGTTTTGTATATACATCAGTTGTATCTTTAAAATGTGATATGTCGCTTAATTCTATAACTAACAATAAAGTCATTGAAATATTTGAGGTTTAACATTGTTCTTATGGGGCAAAAATCAAGATGGCTGCCAGTACAGTCAGATATTAAGGACACTTATACAAGAGTTTTATAAAAATAACTTTTTTATGAGTCAATGTTTAAAAATATTATTTTTTAAGTCACCATTCTTTTGTCAACTTGTGTAAATAATTAAATCGTAAATTTAAGAATGGTTTAAAAAACAGCACTCAGGTTGATTACCCATCACAGGAAACCTAATTGAAGCAATCTTGTTGCAAGAGGGTAATTCAGATGTAATTCCATAAAAAAACTGGATCATTTAAGGGTATGGAATAGACTTTACGCTTATAGTTCTAGATGTACTGTTACACTTGGTGATAAGCTACTGCATTTAGGTTGTATTAGTACCAATTCAAATTTTTGCTGAAAATGATATTAGCAGGAAAAAATGGTGGTTAAACCTATGTTGCAATGTGATAAAAAGTAACAGCGTGATGTTCTTTTCTACATTGTAGTAAAATAGGGTTCTAAATGTACACGTAAACTTTGTAGTGGACGTCTTGTCAGATTGGTTGACAGTATTGTATGATATGTTGCTTAAGGAATACTTAAAATTCTCTAAAAATAATTTGAACAGATTTTAAGATTGTTCCGTTGTCATCGCGGTTATAAAAGATATAGCACTGTTACATATTACTAGAGAAAAGAAACCGTTGTCAGCAATGAGATATCAATGCACTTTCATCTCTGCTGGAAATCAGCCTGACGGAAAAAGATACCGATTTCTGTCACAGTCTATCGAGCTGGAACTAATCCTTATCTTATCCTCTCTATTGAATAATACCTGTGAAGAATAATTTTGTTCAATTAATTAGTTTCCTTGCTCATTTGGTAGATGATTGCAAGTAAACTCATGTTACATATAAATGCAGTTAGAATTAAATACATATTATCTAAAACAACAATCCAAGGTATTATGCATTATTTAAGGATTATTTTTCAACTATTTTAATATTCAAATATTATGTCAAGCTTTAATTCAACGAATGCATGAATTCTTTATCTTACTTTTCAGTATCATAAGAAAATAACTCTGGATTAAGTATTAAAACACCAATGAACTCTAAACATTTGAAACTACTTTGTGGTCAACGATGGTACACCAAGATACCAGCCACTGGCAACTGGGTTAGATCTCTAAAGCGTTAAAATTCTGTCAATTCAGAAATATAATTCCGAATGGTACAGAATACGCGTGATTGGTACAGATAGTTACGTCTTTTTACGCTCGGTTTTACAAACAGCTCCTTATTAGATTCTAACTACCATCAACCTCAGGAATGTTTACTTTCGGATGTTTAATCTATCCGAATTAAATACACTAAATACGTGAAAAATCCATGTGTCACTTAAATCATGTCAAGCCTATACATGTCCAGCATCTCACATCACATTTCGAGGTATTGAAGTGCAAGGGTAGACCGATAAGTCTAGTCTACTGCGGGGGATGACTGGGAGTGGGGCTCTCGTTACCTGTAAATAAGACACTCAAGGAGCTCTCCTCACTGAAAACCAGTGCAGGGTATTACTTTAACTGAGTAAGGCAAACTTAATTCCACGTTCTTATAATTGCACTTCATACGTCTCGAGGTGATGTTTAACGCGTTAATGTTTAAAGTTGGTTCAACGACGTGACTTGTAGTGCAGTAAGTAACGAGGAATAACCTGAATTCCAACATACTTAACTAATCCAGTGACATTTCTTATAATATGGTTTACTAAAAGACAAATTAAACTTTAAAAAGAACCTAAAAATATGCGATTTAAATATGTATTAATACAAATGTAGCAGGGAACTTGTAAGTGTTACAAATATTGTCTATGTATAGATACACTGAGATACAGCATGAGCGACGTAATATACAGGGTGATTCAAAACTAAACGGCAATCTCTCGAGAGCTTATTCTATAGCTAAAAACAAGTAAAAAAGTTCATATAACCATATGCCCGGAAACGCTTCGTTAGCGACTTACGCCTAGCGAAAGATTTCGCCCGGATTTCAGAACCCTTGGTGAAGTCAGGCCGTATAAAAATGGTAAAGGTAGTTACAAAGATACAAATACGATTGTTTTTTATGTTTTTATATCTGAAAAATTTATTAAAATTCGTCCCAGAGCTGTAAATGCAATACTTTCAGAGATATCTTACGTAAAACACAAGAATTGGTGCAAAGAAATAACACATTTTTGTGTTTAACGTAAGATTACTTCCATAAAATGTTAAATAAAGGTCATTTTTTTCTTCAAAATATTTGTAGAACATTTAATTCTGAAAAGATTCATGTGAATTACTTAGGAAAAAAATTAATAATAGGTATTGGAATTTAGCTTTATTTAAAAATAAAACAGACGCACAAAAATGCATATTCTTATCTGCATAAAATATTAACTAATTTTTAGGTTGTGTTTAGTTTTGAATCACCCTGTGCAACGTTCTCCCCTAGAGGAATTGTGCAAATGTCCGGTATCACTCAGTGGAGAAAGGGGGTGGTCCTTGACAGCGCGCCGTAAGGGTAAAGGGTAACCTACGATTAGTACTTCTTCTTCTTTAAGGTTGCTCGGTGAGGGAAAGGGCACCACCTTGTTGTAGGACAGGTAACAGGCAGGGCTCCAACAAGGAACAGTACCCCTGCTCCAAGGAAAGTACCAATCAGGCTCCCTACTAACATACACTAAAGCTATTTTTTGTCAACCAGGCCTTTGGACTACACAGATAGTTGTATTGAAATATTCTGAATATAAGGTTAAATATAGACCCCTAATACTTATGCGAGGTTATCTAAATCCAGTTACTAGGACTGAACAAAAGAAACAAAACGCTCAAATGTTTGCAATTAAACTAATTATTTATCTGCAGGAATTGTATGACATTATCACAAGTAATCCAGCCTTACAGTAAGTAAATGCTTTAGACAGAAAATAATCAACAACAAACATAGCGAAGATACAATGTTACCACTTATTAGAGAGAATTACAAATGGCTAAATGAACTCTATTTATGGTAGGGAGCGCTCCACTTCCTCAAAACAACATTCAACATACATAAATAAATACAATAAAAACATGCAATAAATGGTCTAGACATGTAAATAATAGACGACACAAGTAAATATACTAAAGATACACTATAATGCACTAAGGTGTGCGGTTAACGTCTGGAGGGTAGCGTTGAACCAAATTTTAAGGGCTCCTTCCACAATACAAAGGCTCCTGGTCCAGAATTAGACATCAGTCCGCGTCCGACTCACTAATCCATAAGAGCACTCTGTGAAATAATCCAAGTCTGTACTCACCAACTGGGAGTCACAACACAAAAGGCCTACTACGTCCGGTCCAGACCGTGGCTCGGAAGAGCGGATCCGCGGTGCGGTAGTGGTAGGTGTAAGGCGGCACGGCTAGGAGCAGATCCCAGTGTCAGGGTAGTGCAAGCTGGAGTACCCACTAGCGGCTCGGCAATAAGTCCACCAGGCTCCGGGCGCAGTCCAGAAGTGTACCCATACCAAATCCCAAAAGCCCTGATTAATATGTTCAACCAACAGAGAACATCAGATAACAACAGTTCTCAGTAGCAATTGAAATGGACATTTTCATACAAATAAAAAACAACAATGAAACATTTAAAAATAAACACATTAGGTTTTTAGTTCGTTTGAAGCAAAGACAAGATATTATGCTAGAATGTCTCTCCAGCTGATTAAGCAACAATACTCTAAGGTTAATGAATCCACCTGTATTTATGCAATTTCTGGCTATAAAATCATGAGAATTGTAAGCTTGACTGTTCATATCAAAGGCTAATAAACACTGTCGAAAATAATAAACAGTTAAAGTACCCTACATGTACACAGTATGAATTAACATAATAGGCAGTATAATAACAAAATTGAATTTATAAATTTAATGTGATATCAAAGACTAATTATTAATAGCTTGAGGTAATAATTTACCTTGACTTTTATTACTAATAAACATTGATACATTAAGAAGAAACGTTGAAACTATTGTATCGTACTAACATGAAACTGTGACACATCAAATTAGGACTGTACACGGTCTGTTACAAAATATATGTCAATCATGGTTGTATTTTATGCGACTTATATGTATTTTTATAATTAAATACTTACTTTACTATAAAAGAGGTAAATTTTCTTCGATTAAAACATTTAAAACATTGCAGTTATAACAGTTCAAGTTGTGACATTAATTCTCAACATATGTACTATTTATAAGTTTACCTCTTTCTCTTAGAAATGTTGTCAACATAGTTAGCGTAATTGGTTTTGAAACAAATACTTTAAACAAATTATTAGGTAAGATTATTAACTATTAAAAGTAAATGCCACGTTTTAGCTTTACACGTTCAATTCAAACCCTAACAGTTTTTCCAAAGGCTCAGTTGAGTGATTCTATAATCTTGAGTAGTGTTTTAAACTTTAAAATTAGTATATTGAATTCACGTAAGAGTGACGAGAACTAAGGAAAATATATGGTAGTAGTTCACCTTGGCCAATTTATTAGTCGGCTCCCGAAAATCCAGCGAAGCTGAAGGGCTCGTAGACACACACAGCACCGACGCAATCCAGTCACTCGCAAGCTTCCTCACTAATCAATCCTCCAGCTGTTTGTTATCAGTTCACCTGCCGCAGCGTGTCGTCCGGTCGTGCGGTGAACAGTCCACCGGAGATAAAAGGTTACTCAATGGTCTATTCTTTTATGCAGAACAGGCAAGATTGACGTACGGGCATTGGTATAATTGGTACAATGTCGGCGCGCTACGACATTAATGAATTGAAATTTATATAATGTAGAGTGATCAGTTCTACATTATTTATACCATAACTCACCATAAACTGCACACGTCACAAATACCCCCCTGCCTGTAGAAAATTTCCCAAATTTTCTTCACTTGATGAACCTTTTGAGGTCAGCCACATGCCATTTCCCGATACGTTTACCTTTCATATCAGCCAGGGTGTATACCAAAGGAGATACTTCCTCAGCCACCAAAAAGGGTCCCACATATTTAGGTGCTAGCTTCGCTGAGAAATACTTTGTTGCGTCCGACTGTGGGTAATTCCTTTTGAGGACGACATCACCCACTCGGTAGTGTACAGGTCTTCTACGAAGGTTATAGCGACGAGCTCTCCGTCCATGGGCATTCTTTAACCTATCAGCAACCTCTTGATAAATGTGCTTCAGCTCTTGTAGCTTGTCACCATAATGCCTTGAATCTTCTGGAGAAGGTACCACAGAGCCATCCTCAAGAACCTCAAATCCTGCACCAGCAGTGGCGAGTTCTCGCCCGAAGTTCAGGAACGCTGGCGAATACTGTGTAGTCTCGTGGTACGCTGTCCTAAGAGCAAATCCTAGCTTAGGTATGTACTTGTCCCATTCTCGGTGGTTGTCTTTCACGTATGCCCTTAACATAGTAACAATGTCCCGATTCACCCTCTCTGCCGGATTGGCTTGGGGATGGCGACTGGCGTTTAAAAGGATCTTGATGTTATACTGTTTTGCAAGGTTGGTCATCGGCTTTCCGATGAATTCTGAGCCATTATCGCATATAATGTAAGCCGGGACGCCACAAACCATGAAAATATCATCCTCTAAGTGTTTGGAGACCAACTTCGCTGTAGCAGTTCGCAAGGGAAGCAAAACAGAATACTTAGTGAAAGTAT
This sequence comes from Homalodisca vitripennis, assembly GCF_021130785.1. Lineage (NCBI taxonomy): Eukaryota > Metazoa > Arthropoda > Insecta > Hemiptera > Cicadellidae > Homalodisca > Homalodisca vitripennis. The sequence goes on from NC_060212.1 coordinate 20,207,377, forward strand.
CGGTGATGACTAACAGATACTTAAATCCCTTCAATGACCGAGGTAATGGTCCTATTAAGTCTGCAGCAATCATTAGCCAGGGAGCGTTCACACCACGTTGTGTTCCCATCACACCAGCAGGGAGTTGTTGGTCGTATTTTATGCGCTGACAGACATCACATCGAGCAACGTATGTAGCCACATCCTTCCGCATCTTGGGCCAGTAATAACGCTGCTGCATCCGTTTGTAGGTTTTCAGAACGCGCTGGTGGCCAGCGGTTGGTTTATCGTGACATTCGGCTAGAGTTTTAGAACGAAGATCTTTCGGGATAACCAATCTCCAATTATCATCTTGTAGCGAAGGCTCCAAGGTGGTCACTCTCTTCCAAAGCTTTCCATCCTCAGTTCGCCACTGGCTATACTGTTCTGGGTTAGCTAACACGTTCTGCAGCATGGTGGTATACCAATGATCCTTAAGTTTGGAGGGAAAATGGATGGCATCACACCACACGGTCTCTTCAGTGGGGAGGTCAGGTGGAGTTGTCCTCGATAGTAGATCCGGCACTACGTTGTCCTGGCCTTTCCTGTGGACTAGGCGGAAGTCGTAAGGCTGGAGTCTGAGAGCCCAGCGTGCCAATCGTCCAGTCGGATCTTTCAGATTGTTTAGCCAGAGTAGGCTATAGTGGTCGGTGACCACGGTGAACCTCGTACCTTCCAAATATGGCCGAAACCTCTCAACAGCCCAGATCACCGCCAGACACTCTCTTTCCGTGGCTGAATACTTCTGTTCTTGGCGGGTCAAAGTACGGCTAGCGTAGGCCACGACTCCTTCTCCATGTTCGTACTCCTGGCTAAGTACCGCACCTATCCCAACGCCAGAGGCATCACAGGAAATCGTGAAGGACTTAGCAAAATCTGGACAAGACAATATCGGGGCTGTTATCAGGCAGGATTTTATGTCCTGGAATGCCTTTTCTGCTTCTTCAGTCCATTCAAACTTGGTATTTCTCCTGAGAAGTGACGTTAGCGGATGCATTCGAGGAGCAAAATTGGGTATAAAACGGCGATACCAAGACGCCATGCCCGTAAATTGTCTCACTTCCTTTTGATTCCGTGGGGTGGGAATTTCCACAACCGCATTGATCTTATCGGGATCAACCCTCAGTCCATCACCACCGACGAGGTAGCCCAAGTACTTAAGTTCTTCTCGACAGAACTTGCACTTCTCCCTATTAAGAGTGAGTTTGGCTGCTCGGATTCTCCTAAAGATTTCCGACAATATCCCAAGGTGCGCCTCAAATGTAGATGTTACTACTACAATATCGTCTAAGTAGACAAAAACGTTCGGCTCGAGGTCGGGTCCCAAAACGGTGTCCACAAAACGCTGCCACGTTGCGGGAGCCCCACACAGTCCAAAGGGCATCGTCACAAATTGATAGAGGCCACGACCTGGGATCGCAAAAGCCGTCTTCTCCTTGCTAGCTTCTTCCAGCTCTATCTGCCAATAGGCACTTTTGATATCGAGACTTGACAAGAATCGAGCATCTCTGAGTCGGTCCAGAATGGTGGTAACTTGTGGTAGGGGATAAGCATCCTTGCGGCTTACGGCGTTGACTGCCCTAAAATCTACCACGAATCTGTTGCTACCATCAGGCTTGTCCAACAACATTATTGGCGATGACCAAGCGCTTTGGGACGGTTCAACGACTCCCAGCTGCAACATACGGTCCAACTCCTCATTTATCAATTTTGGCGAGCTGGGGATACGTTATAATATCGTTGCTTGATGGGTTGCGCGTCTCCCGTGTCTATGACGTGCTTGACACGATCAGTCCTACCTAACGTAGATGGTTCATTTTTAAAGTGCTCTTCTAGTAGGTCTTGAAGTTTTCCTCGTTCTTCCGGGGTCAAGTGGTCTTCAGACGTAATCCCTTCAATAGCGCTACATAGGAACGGCGTCTCCCTTGGAGCAAACTCCCATCTTCGATTACGCATATCAGCTACTATGTGCATGCGCTCCCAAAAATCGATGCCCAATATCAAAGATTGCTGCAATGATGGAACAACACATACACTCAAGTTCTCGGTTCTACCCCTTAGAGAGATGGGCAGATCTACAAATCCCTTGACCTCGTGTCTGTTAGAGTCAGCAGTCTCTACAAAACGTCCAGAAGCAGTCTTAAGGCGCGTAGGGAACTTTTCCAAAATCCACAATCCTTTTCCTCCAAGAAACGTTTGGGAAGCACCGGAGTCTAGAAGTGCAGTAATCTCTCGACCAAACACTCTAACTTTTAAATACGGTCTAGGGTCTGACTGAAAAGTATGCAAAAGATAGTCTATAGTGGGGGAATTCTCGCTAGACTGGGAGACAGGCATACCCACTGAGCTCCTGACTCCCATCCCTACTCGATTTTTTGGAGTACATTTAGGGCACTCTCGTTTCAAAATGTTGTCCTTGCCACAGCCAAAACAGAACTTCTTCTTGGTCTTGCGACAAAATCGGAAACGATGGCCTTTCTCTCCACAATTCCAACAAGATACCTCTCCGCGATCTGGTCGTGGTGATGCCTTGATGTCAGCTACTCGTCCTTGGGTGATTACTCTGCGACGACTTGGATCTAGATAGGCGAGGTCCGGTTCAAGCGTTACCTCACTTCGTTGAGATCTGTTTCTCGTCATGCTTAACCGTCCAGCTTCAGCTCGACGTCCCATGGATCGAAGTTTATCTAGAGTTTGGATGCTAAATAAAGCCAATCTGTCCTGCAACTGCGGATGGAGGTTGTAGTAGATCTGGGCCAGACGAGTACTCTCGGGAACGGGGACAGCAAGTCTGCCATACAGGCCTTCCACAGCCGCGATGTAGAGGTCCAAGGGTTCGTTGTCTCCTTGTACTCTATTGAATATCTCCTGATGAAGCCGTAGATCGTAATCAGCAGGTTGAAAGACTTCTCGCAGTTCCTTCGTTAGTTGATGCCATGACCGGATCCTGTTAGCGGCTGCACGATACCATACAAGCGCGGGGCCAGCAAAGAGATCGACAGCCGAGTCATAAAGTTCTTGGTGAGTTACTCCTCGGGCTCGACGAAGTTCCTCGACCCTTTCCAAGAAGGCTGCGATGCTAGGACCAGAGTTGTCGAATTTCAGGCCCCACTTATACACAGGTACATATCTGGGGCGTGAGCCTTCTCTTTTGTCTTCTAAATATCGCAGATCGTCTTGGCGGGGCCAGTCTTGAACAACTCTTCCCATCGAAGAATGATTTTCCTGCTTCTTCCGGTCTTCTTGAAGCCTCCACTCTTCTTTTTGCCATCTACTCTCTTGCTGTTGTCTCTCTTCTTGTAGTCTTCTTTCTTCTTGTTTCCACTTCTCTTCCTGTTTTCTTCGTTCCTCTTGAAGCTTCATCTCTTCCTGGCGAATCCAGTTATCTTGCTGTCTGTTCAAATGTTGTAGCTGCATCCCGTCTTGACGTTCTCTTTCTCTTCCAAGTCTTCCTTCCTCTTCATGTGTTCTTTCCTCTTCTGGTGAAACGATTGAGCCAGAAAATGCTAGAACTTTCGTGGGGACAAAGAGAGGATCCGTCCGCTTATCTGAATCTGGCTGGGGTTGTGGATTGCCAGCTGATAGAGTCTTGTTGTCAGGAGAATCCACCTTAGCCGCAGACTTAGAGTCCTTGAAAGAGTCCAACAATCCCTTGCATTTACCCACTAAGCACTGCTTGGTCTGCTCCTGATCATCATCCGCCGTCGCACCCACTGGTATCCTATCAGCTCGAAGGTATAAATGCCATAGGCGTGCAACAATACGATGATACTCATTATCGTTATAATTCCCCTCATAGTCACTCACAAGTGCTGATAAATCCTGGTACTTTGCCTCACACTCCTCTAGTTCTGTATCCGTATCCAAAGAATTAACTACAGTCTCCCCTATTGGCGTATTCGACGCTAAACTCTGAGAAAGTCGTTTTTCTCAAATCTCCGGCTGTACCTCCAGAGGGAAGATTCCTAATCTTCAGCTCATAGATAACTTCTGTTTTACGCAGGTGATAGGCACTCATATTTAGATAAGATACAAAATTCAAAAGTGGAACAGAAATACTCATAAGTTTCCCAACTCAAAAATATAAACACCTGTAAAAGGTCACAAAACCAACATGAGCGTATAAAATTAAAATTTCGAAAGAGTACGCTCAATAAGTGTCACAACAACAATAAATAGAGATATGTTGTCCAAATAAACTACAACAATGACCAAAACACAGAATTCAAAGCAAATGTCAGAATTATTCCATAACTGAAAAGGAGAAATAAGTTTGTTTGATAATTAGGTTTTTGTACTTTGTTTTGTTAAGGAAATGTGAATAACTACTTATTCCAAGCAACACTAATGCAAACCGATCATATCAGCAGCAACAGTTCAAGTTCATAGAAATAGTTAATATTTACAAAAACACAAGTATGAAGGACAAATAAAAAAAATGTACAGTTATAACTATTACTTCAGATTACTCCAAATAATCCAGGCCCCACGTTGGCAGTGCCATTTTGCAACGTTCTCCCCTAGAGGAATTGTGCAAATGTCCGGTATCACTCAGTGGAGAAAGGGGGTGGTCCTTGACAGCGCGCCGTAAGGGTAAAGGGTAACCTACGATTAGTACTTCTTCTTCTTTAAGGTTGCTCGGTGAGGGAAAGGGCGCCACCTTGTCGTAGGACAGGTAACAGGCAGGGCTCCAACAAGGAAGAGTACCCCTGCTCCAAGGAAAGTACCAATCAGGCTCCCTACTACCATAGTATATTACACTAAAGCTATTTTTTTTTTGTCAACCAGGCCTTTGGATTACACAGATAGTTGTATTGAAATATTCTGAATATAAGGTTAAATATAGACCCCTAATACTTATGCGAGGTTATCTAAATCCAGTTACTAGGACTGAACAAAAGAAACAAAACGCTCAAATGTTTGCAATTAAACTAATTATTTATGTGCAGGAATTGTATGACATTATCACAAGTAATCCAGCCTTACAGTAAGTAAATGCTTTAGACAGAAAATAATCAACAACAAACATAGCGAAGATACAATGTTACCACTTATTAGAGAGAATTACAAATGGCTAAATGAACTCTATTTATGGTAGGGAGCGCTCCACTTCCTCAAAACAACATTCAACATACATAAATAAATACAATAAAAACATGCAATAAATGGTCTAGACATGTAAATAATAGACGACACAAGTAAATATACTAAAGATACACTATAATGCACTAAGGTGTGCGGTTAACGTCTGGAGGGTAGCGTTGAACCAAATTTTAAGGGCTCCTTCCACAATACAAAGGCTCCTGGTCCAGAATTAGACATCAGTCCGCGTCCGACTCACTAATCCATAAGAGCACTCTGTGAAATAATCCAAGTCTGTACTCACCAACTGGGAGTCACAACACAAAAGGCCTACTACGTCCGGTCCAGACCGTGGCTCGGAAGAGCGGATCCGCGGTGCGGTAGTGGTAGGTGTAAGGCGGCACGGCTAGGAGCAGATCCCAGTGTCAGGGTAGTGCAAGCTGGAGTACCCACTAGCGGCTCGGCAATAAGTCCACCAGGCTCCGGGCGCAGTCCAGAAGTGTACCCATACCAAATCCCAAAAGCCCTGATTAATATGTTCAACCAACAGAGAACATCAGATAACAACAGTTCTCAGTAGCAATTGAAATGGACATTTTCATACAAATAAAAAACAACAATGAAACATTTAAAAATAAACACATTAGGTTTTTAGTTCGTTTGAAGCAAAGACAAGATATTATGCTAGAATGTCTCTCCAGCTGATTAAGCAACAATACTCTAAGGTTAATGAATCCACCTGTATTTATGCAATTTCTGGCTATAAAATCATGAGAATTGTAAGCTTGACTGTTCATATCAAAGGCTAATAAACACTGTCGAAAATAATAAACAGTTAAAGTACCCTACATGTACACAGTATGAATTAACATAATAGGCAGTATAATAACAAAATTGAATTTATAAATTTAATGTGATATCAAAGACTAATTATTAATAGCTTGAGGTAATAATTTACCTTGACTTTTATTACTAATAAACATTGATACATTAAGAAGAAACGTTGAAACTATTGTATCGTACTAACATGAAACTGTGACACATCAAATTAGGACTGTACACGGTCTGTTACAAAATATATGTCAATCATGGTTGTATTTTATGCGACTTATATGTATTTATATAATTAAATACTTACTTTTCTATAAAAGAGGTAAATTTCCTTCGATTAAAACATTTAAAACATTGCAGTTATAACAGTTCAAGTTGTGACATTAATTCTCAACATATGTACTATTTATAAGTTTACCTCTTTCTCTTAGAAATGTTGTCAACATAGTTAGCGTAATTGGTTTTGAAACAAATACTTTAAACAAATTATTAGGTAAGATTATTAACTATTAAAAGTAAATGCCACGTTTTAGCTTTACACGTTCAATTCAAACCCTAACAGTTTTTCCAAAGGCTCAGTTGAGTGATTCTATAATCTTGAGTAGTGTTTTAAACTTTAAAATTAGTATATTGAATTCACGTAAGAGTGACGAGAACTAAGGAAAATATATGGTAGTAGTTCACCTTGGCCAATTTATTAGTCGGCTCCCGAAAATCCAGCGAAGCTGAAGGGCTCGTAGACACACACAGCACCGACGCAATCCAGTCACTCGCAAGCTTCCTCACTAATCAATCCTCCAGCTGTTTGTTATCAGTTCACCTGCCGCAGCGTGTCGTCCGGTCGTGCGGTGAACAGTCCACCGGAGATAAAAGGTTACTCAATGGGCTATTCTTTTATGCAGAACAGGCAAGATTGACGTACGGGCATTGGTATAATTGGTACAATGTCGGCGCGCTACGACATTGATGAATTGAAATTTATATAATGTAGAGTGATCAGTTCTACATTATTTATACCATAACTCACCATAAACTGCACACGTCACACCTGTATAAAGGGACTGAAGTTTTTTATTTTGAACAATAAATCTTTGAAGTTATAAATAAACTTTTCCCTTTGTTATGGTACTATATTGACTACAAGCCTAGTTATGATTACGAATTAGGTCTTACAGTGCTCTGAAACGTGAGGCAAATAGGGTTTAAGAAATTTTTTTATAAAAAATGGAGGATTCAAATTAATAGTAAATTTACTAACAAAAACAAACGCATTTAATGGTTTTCTCTCAAACGAATACTTTCTTTCAACCGAAAGAAGTGTCTAAACTTTAGAAATATTAGTCCTAAAATGAAGATAATGGTTTTTGTACTTTTTCCAGGCCAAAATGCGAACTAAAATAGGTATACAGTGTAAAGTATGTTTACATGCAAAAACTTACTTCAATTTTCGCACCCCAAAGAGCCAAGCGTACAGTTCCTATAACATTATTCTGGTGAAAATATTTGTAGAAGGAAACTTTTAATAAAATTTTGCCACAGCGTTTATGGCGGTGCAAAGAACTCAGGAATGAAAAGTACAGCAAGCTACGATTAATATTGGAATTACAATATGTTAAAACCTAATAGGAAACCTGTAAGAAAAATATTTAAATCTTGCAAACACCAACTCTGCTTCTGTTCTATCTTGTAAACGTTGCTGCATACTGCTTTGTCGCAGTCAAATGAAAGTATTCATGGAGATAATTTGTTTCACAACTGAAGCGGTCAGTGATGTTATTGCCACCTTTTCCTTTTTTAAATTATGTTGATGACGATGGAAGGTTTGAAGTGACAATAGGATCGGACAGTGTCATCGTTGTGTGTTACAAAATGTTTACCTCAACATATCGAGGATTACAATCTATAATTTTTGACAGGAGTAAAGACAATTACAAATTAAATCGTATGTTAATGAATTTTCGTTAAAAAACATAAATAAACATATCGAGCACAAACCGGGTTTAATGATAAAATTAAAAATACAGTAAGTACTGCATATTGGTGTGTACTAAATGTAGACCATACACAACAACACACTTACATAAGGTTTGCAAATTAAAACTTATTGCCCCTAAGTAATATTTCAATTCAGTTATATGTTATAAGTATAGAAATAATTCAGTTAAGTATACGACATATTAAGCTGGTCCTTTGTTACAAGCTAACAACGTTACCCATTAAAATAGTATGAAAACTAGCTAATTAGGTCTGAATTGCTCTCTAAATAATAATTTGCTTTATTTCCAATAACATCTCATTATTTTTAATTATTAGGCCTTTTATTATATAAATTATAAAATGTGTACCATATTCTTATTTAGAATACCGCAATACACCAATATCGCACATAAAAGTAAATAAAACTAAAAAAATAATAAAATAAATCGTTTGTTTTCACACTATGTATTTTAATATATATTCCGTAATATATATTTCCATGTTATATATTTCCATATTTATATGTTAATTAAATTAAATAAATCTGACCATTTCATTAGTTGTCTCTTCTAGTTTTAAAATCAATCAAGTCCTTTAATACAATAAAATAAATGAAAATAATTTAATATGAAATATTTTTGACACTTTCTATTAAGAGGAATCTTTACGCACACATCACACTCGCATGAAGACAAAAATCAACATTATATTTGTCTTTTATTACGTATATATTGAATATTTAACTTAATTTATTGTTTTATGATGCATAATAAGGTTTTTCATGCCACATGTACAAGTATATTCGGAATTTATTCACACATTTAAGAGTATTAATATACCTATACAATGTAAGTTAATAAAACTTTTCATAATATATTTTTATACCAATCGAACTATTTATATTGTTAAAACACAATCTCATGTATATCAACCATAGAATCATGATCTATATTAAGATGAGTGCAGGAAGAACTGTAGTTTTACTACAATAGCAGTTTATCAGAAGCAACCGCTATATATTAGGTCCCTTGTCACGTTAGCCGCTCTGAGTTTAAAAAACGTATATTTTCAAGGCTGTAAATTATAAAGAATATTAATTAACCAAAACACAAAGAAGAGAAGTGCATTGTTACATTTTAGCTGGAAGGATTTAATAAATAGTGTTCTCTCATTACAAAAATAAGATTTCCAGCCATAATTGTAGAAGGAGTAAGTTCTATTATGGACAGGACATTCAATATTTACAGTAATAAATACTACATTGAATAAACATTTTTTATAAAGAGATGTTTAATAAGGGAATTTGGCTGCGTACTTAGTATTTTGTATATTATGTGAAAAACAGTTGTTCTCTTGTAAAACGATATGAAGAGTTTTAAGCTCCTTTTAAAAGTTTCACATTGTTTCATTGTAAAAGTTTAACGGTGTTCTGTATGCGTATTGTAGTAGTTATAAAGTGTAGGTTCTGGGACAGGACCTTTGACCCCTGTTATCTCTCTGCGGGGGGTCCTTATCAGTGATAACCTTTGACATTTCCGCATATTTTAAGATAAGCACGTGCCAGATAACCTTGACCCCAATTAAAAAGCAATTGACCTCAATTAAATAACAATTAGATAAGCCCGCGAAGTCGCTACTATTGTTTACGTTTCGTTATCGGCACGCGCCGGTTCGTATCGCGAATTCTTCACCTCTAGGTCATGGACCTGATATCACTGTCAGGCGTCTGCCAACCAGTCCATCAGACCGATAAGGTTTTTTCTCTGGTGATGAATAATATAATGCATCGTTATCCAAAAAACAATTCTTCTAACTATAGTACGATTGACTCGAGAGTGTTTCGAGTTATATTTTTCTGCTTAATATGCATTTTGTAAGAATATAAATGGATTGACTCGCTATTGATTTATTATTATTATTATGTGTGTTAATCATGTCGGTAACAATGCCATATGTAATCTTCCTTTATGTTTTGAGTGTTGTGTACAGTCAACAAAATTTCTCTTCACAACACTGGGGTAATGGAAGTACACTTGTAGCTCACGCAATATCAAACAGAACAAGGATAGATTTACATTACTCACCTAAATCTCCCCATCAAGCGTTGTTCACTTTGAACTATTTCAATGTTAGTAGCCAAGAGACAACTAGTGGATCTGATGGAGAAGAATCGTTGTCATTTTTTAATGAAGAGACTATGAATGATGCTCCGTCAGAACAAGGTGATGAAACGTTTTCTTTTGACGAAAACGACTCTACATTTAATGAAGACAACTATAGTGATGACACGACCACACTTGAAATTTTAAATGAAACAAATGACTGTTGTCTGCAAGCTGATGATTGCGCATATGTTAAAGAATCTTTACAAAAAGACATTGAGGAATACATCGATAGAATAGGACAGTTAAATAATGAAATCTCAAGATTGAATACAACAATTCGTGTCCTAGAATATGATGCTGAATTAAGAAACAAGGAATTGTACGAAGTGAAGTCACCCAAATATAGAAGTCGAAGATGTTACTGTCGGAGAAGAAAAGGAATTTTAAGACGTGGTGTCTAAGTCTTAATAAAGTTAGAAGAGCAGAAATAATCAACAGTTCAGAAGATTTACTAGAAAAACAATTTTATGTATATATGTTTAATATAAATATAACTTTTTACTGAGGTATTAATTTTATTTGTGTTAACGTCCCAATAAAGACAGAAGATGATTGGTATAATATTCATTATACTAAGCTTTGATATCAATTGACCTGACCTCTGATAAATGTTTTATCTAACAACCAATTTAATTTTAAATGAAGCGCTATTTGTCCTTTATTTACCCTTGTTTACTACATTTTGTCGACACGTGGTCACCTTAAACCTTTAGAATGTTTAAAACTGCAACTTTCTATCAACACGTGTTCGCCTTTAACCTCAAACGTCAGTTCTGGATGGGTATATAGCGTTCTCCTCCTCAGAGAGTTGATCAAGTTCAATTTTCGACTTCTACTCGTCCGCTTCTCACTTAACAAGTAAGTAGTAATCTTTCACTTTATAGTCAGTGTGATAGAAAATGGAAACCTTGCGGTGTTAACACAAGTTTTCTATTACACTTTAAAGAATTACAAGTCTGTAAATAATATACTTAGTGCTGTTGAGCAGAGAACGGAAACCTTGCGGTGTTAACGTAAGTTCTCTGTTTAACAGTTGTTTTATGTTAAAAATATTAATAAAAATTCACTTTATAGTCAGTGTGATAGAAAATGGAAACCTTGCGGTGTTAACACAAGTTTTCTATTACACTTTAAAGAATTACAAGTCTGTAAATAATATACTTAGTGCTGTTGAGCAGAGAACGGAAACCTTGCGGTGTTAACGTAAGTTCTCTGTTTAACAGTTGTTTTATTTTAAATATTGAAAAAAAAACGTTAAAGATGTAAAATAACAATTGTTTACTTAGAATAATATTTAGTGTAAGTAACACTTATTTGTTATTAATTATTTCTTTTTTTTATTAGATAAAAATGGATTCCGACAAATGGTGAAGCAGTCTATTGACGTCAGAGAACCACGTGATTTTACAGCTCATCACTAGAAGAAGAAGAAGAAGAAGATGGAGTTCATAATAGATTTTCAAGGGTTTAAAAATAGTAACAATGAATTTATAGTGAAAGAACTTGCTCTTATTTCAACTGATGCACAAATATATGAGCTCCATTTATTTCAGCCACCGTGTAATTTTCATGAACTCGCACCACAAATACAAAAACAGGTGCTGTGGTTGGAGAGACAATACCATGGACTGTATTGGGGATCTGGTTTTACAGAGTATAATTCAATGAAAGATATATTTTCAAATGTTAAAATAAACGGAAATGTGTATGTGAAGGGAAACGAAAAACAAAAGTTTATAACTAGTTTACTGTCAGATTTTTGTGTTAATGTTATTAATATAGAAGATCTCGGTTGTCCCAATTTGTCTATTTTGAGATCTCAATTTGTACAACCGAGTTCGATGAAAGAATGTAGTTTTAATCACAGTCCACACAATTGTGCTTATATTAATGTACATGTATTGTTGCAATGGTTCAATGCACAAAAGCTTGTGGAGAAACAAATGGAAAATGTCAATTTAGCCTTTAAGGAGTGTTTTCAAAAAGGATACAAACATATGTCGGCTGGTATGGTCAAGTTTATCCCAAAACATTTCATTGTAAATCATTCTGAGGATGTGGAAAATATATATGATAAACTACCCAGCAATTTGAAATGTGATATAGACATTGTCTTAAGCATGACATGTAAAGAACACTACCCGCATAACGTTAAGAAAAGACATTGTACGTACTGTTTAAATAAAGTTATGACATCATTATCTGTTCAAAGTTCATAGATAACAAATGTATTTTTAATAATTGTTCTTTTGCAATAGTCTTTAGTACGTGCGCTGTTCTAACAACAACAACAATGTCAGTAGATACCGTTAATGGGTGTTGTAACATTTTCAACTGTACTAAAAAGGACTTAACAAACTCTGGATTTTATCGGACAAAGTATTTTGAGAATGTTATTTGCTGCGGATGCGGATGGCAGTCAGACAGCACCAGACTAACTATTAGACATTTAAATTTCGTTCATAAAATCAACAATCCAGATTGTGACCTGAGTAAATTTATAAAGGAGGATTATAACAACTATTGCAAGTACAAAAGGTCTGTTGCTGAAACTGAGAAGGTTATGAAAGAGACTTTTATGATGTGGCCTAAATCATATCCTGCAATAGAAGAAATGGTGAGCACCGGGTTTTACTACATTGGAACTGGTGATTCGACTACCTGCGTTAGCTGCGGTGTTACTTTGGATCAGTGGAGTCCAGAAGACAATCCGCAAGAAGAACACAAGAGAGCATCACCTTTCTGTGAACTTGTCAAATAAAATACTATATCATGATATATTGTTGTTTTTATTTTTCACTACCAGAGTATAACTCATGATGAATACATTAGCTGTTAGAGCTGGTATTGCAAGAGAATTGCATAAACAAGCACGTAGGAATTTTCATACTCGTCATGTTGAACTTAAGGGTATTAATGATCTATATCAAGCAGATTTAGTGGAAATGATTCCATTTCAAAAAGAAAATAAGGGTTTTAAATATATAATGACAATTATTAATTGTTTCAGTAAATTTGCAATTGCTATACCGTTGAAGTCTAAAAGTGGGCTTGAAATTGAGAAAGTTCTAAAACCAATATTATTAAAATATCCTATGAAACATTTTCAGACTGACCAGGGAACTGAATGGTTCAATTCTAGAGTTAAATCGTTAATAAATAAGTACAATATAAATCATTATCATACATTCTCAGATAAAAAAGCGGTAATCGTTGAAAGGTTTAACCGCACACTGAAAAGTAAAATGTGGAGAGCGTTTAGTGAACAAGGTAGTTACCGCTGGCTCGGTTTATTACCAAAGCTTGTAAACGTATATAACAATACTGTTCACAGAACTATAGGAGTCAAACCTGTTGATATAACAAATCTAAATGAGAGAGATATTTTATTAAGGATTGTTAAAACCCGTAAAACTCCTCAGTTAAAACAAAGATTCAAAGTTGGTGATCCAGTTAGAGTAAGCAAAAAATCTAAAGTGTTTACTAAAGGTTATTTTCCTCAATGGAGCAATGAAATATATACTGTATATAAAGTACAGTTAACGAAACCTATTACATATATATTAAGAGATGATAAAGGAAATGTCATTAAAGGAGGATTTTATCAAGAGGAACTAAGCAAAACCAATTACAAAGACACGTATTTAGTAGAAAAGATTGTTAGGAAAAAAGGTGATAAAGTTTTAGTGCGTTGGTTAGGATTTGATAAATCACATGACAGTTGGATTGATAAAGTAGATCTTCTATAATGAAGTTTGAAAAACAAAAAAATAATTTTTCTGTTATAAATTTAGATATGATAATAAAGGAGAAGAATTCAGAATACAAAAAACATCATGGTAAATTATTACCTAATTCTATAAGATGTATAATTTGCGGTCCTTCCAACTGCGGAAAAACGAACTTAATATTAAATTTATTATTTTCTCCGCAAGGTCTGTTTTTTGAGAATATTTATATATTCTCGAAATCATTGTATCAATCAAAGTATGAGTTTTTGGAATGTGTGTTAAAAAAACTTCCTGAGATTGGATACTTTTCGTTTTCAGACAACGATGAAGTCCCACACCCAAGTGAAGTGAAACCGAATTCCATAATGATTTTTGATGATGTAGCTTGTGGTAAACAAACTAATATAAAAAATTACTTCTCCATGGGAAGACATAATGATGTTGACACGTTTTATGTTTGTCAAACGTACAGTTACATTCCAAAACAGTTGGTACGTGATAATGCTAATTTTATAGTTGTTTTCAAACAAGATGATCGTAACTTGCAACATATCTACCATGATCATGTAAACCCTGACATGAGTTTCGATACATTTAAAACTATTTGCTTTAGGGTATGAGATCAAGGAAACAATAAATTTATTGTTATCGATAGAGAAAGTCAAGTTAATAAAGGACGTTATCGATCAGGATTTGATACGTTTGTAACACTATAAAGGGAGAGGTTACAAATCGTTTTGCATTTCATTTACTCCTTCAGTCGATGTTTGACGATCAAGGAGTAAAGATGGAGAGTAAAGCAGCAGAGGACGATCAATGTGAACCAATTGAGAATGAAAAAATTAACAAAACAAAAGAAGATATTATCAAAGAAATTACAGAACTCCGGAAAAATATAAAACGAAAACATAGAACACTTAAACGTGACCTTATAGAAACTGAAGATATGTGGAAAAACAAATTAAAACCAATATCAGAACCGTTACAAAAACTAGTTGAGGAGGGTGAACAGCTTCAACAACAACAACAACAACAAGAAGTTAAGAAAGAACTTAAGAGGAAAAGTTTAGAAGACCATGAAGAAACACCTGCGAAACGTTACTTACCTCAACATCCTCAAGGAGTTAAGAGAAAGCCTCGCCTAAATCTTCCAACTCAACCTGATTATGAGAGTGATTATGAATATGATGATGGTAATAGTGAAGAGCTTCCTTCTGCAAAACGATTAGCAAGTCATGATTCTTATATGGAAACTGAATTAACAAATGATAATAACGATATTGAAATGAATACACCACCGCCGCCAAAGCAATTTGACGAAGAAATGGTATACGAGTCAACAACTGGACAGGAATTATTAAAAACACCCCAAGGAAAAAAACTTGCAAAGGAATTTGTAGAACGTGAGTTTAAGGGGAAAATTGCTAGAGATTATTTTCTAAAACTTATACAAGGAGGTAAAACTCTAGACCATAATTATGGTATTCGAATCGATGGTGATTCTTGGATGATAGGAGACAAACGAATAGATATTCATGTTGATGATATTTTAATAGATGGAAAAAGATATAAAGGTACACCCGGTCTTTTATGAATTAATAGTTATGAACATTCCAAACGATTATATTTATACTGAAGAGGATTTAAATGCATATGCTGACATTTTGAGAGAAACTAACGTTTATAGAGTGAATTATTCGGCAACAGGAAAAATTAGATCTAACAGAGGAAGTAAATATAAAAATATAATTGCTCCTCTGATTAATCGAGTACCAACACTTGAAGAGCATCACATGTCAACATATTCTGATTTGGTAAATAAAGAAGCTACCGGAGCGGTATTAATTTAACAAACACCGCACCTAATTATGTCTATTTTGACGATCCAAATGAACTTGTAGATCGATTGAGGTTATTATTAGCATCTCAACAAGCAGGGAACACAGGTCATTCAAATGAAATCAACTCAATCATTGAAGAACTACTTGAATTAGAACCTGTATTGTCAAAAAAAACGTTGTAGTGAAAAAATAAAATAAATATTGGTATCAAGTTGAATATTGTTCATTTTATTTCTATTCCTCACATGATATACATGTATCATGAGTGTTGATAAATTTGGTCACCATTCACGATCGACTAAGGTTCTTAGAGGTCCAAAAGGAGAAGGGTTCGAACTTACTACCGAAGGCAATTATGATATGCAAAATAAGAAACTGTGTAATGTCAGAGAACCTACCGAGAAGAACGATGTTGTAAATTTGAACTATATCAAAAACAATAGTCTGTTAAGGACCAAAGATGGGAGTTTGTTTAATGCAGAAAATCTAAAAATATCAAATGTTGGAAAAACCTTCAAATTTACAAGATGTAGTTAACGTGCAATATTTAAAAGATTCCATCGAAGACTGTTTAAGGATTGAAAATGGAAAGTTTGATGCGAAAAATAAAGTTATATGCAGTGCTAGTGAACCGGTTGAGGAGTATGACATTGTAAATTTAAAATACTTCAATAAACATGCTGTTAATGTGCAATATTTAAGAGATAACACATTAATACTTAATAAAACAACTAAAGAACTTGATGCAAAGAGTGCTACCATATCAAATCTGTCTAAACCTAAGTTTCTGTACGATGCTGTGAACAAATTATATTTTCTAGAAAATATTGCCGACATAACCTACGCAATTTATTATCAAATTCACAAAAGGAGTAAGAAAAAGATGACTAAATCCGAATGGATAAATAAAGTTATAAAATATAAAAACATAAATTGGCTTGATCTTTTTTCAGTTAAAGCAGAGTCCCCAGTAAGTGAAGACGTCTCTTAGATGTATTTAAGTAATGGCTGTGCGAAACAACCGCTTCAGTCGTTATTGTGGCTCCGGACTGTTAAGTACAATTGGAAAAACTGCAAGTGCTATTATAAATCGAGGAATTGACATTTTACCTTTTGAATTACATTTACCTGGAGGTTATCAGTACTGCGGTCCTGGTAAAGATTTACAAAAGAGATTAAGTAGAAACGATCCAGGAATTAACGGTTTTAGACGCAGCTTGTAAGGAACATGATATAGCGTACTTAAAATATCAAGATACTAATAACAGAGCATACGCTGACAGAATCTTAGCTGAAAAGGCTTGGAATAGATTTAAAGCATCAGATTCAAGTGTAGGTGAAAAAGCCGCAGCGTGGGCAGTTACAAATATTATGAAAGCGAAATCTAAATTAAGTGGTGGATCAATAAGGAAGAAGAAAGCAGTACAGAAGAGGAAACAGATGAAAACAAATAAAAATATAAAAAACAATAAGAAAACAAAGACAAACAAGAACAAAACAAAGCAAATGAAAAAAACCTTAAAGGGAAAGGGGTTATATTTAAAACCGTATTCCGGATCAGGATTAAAAAAAAAAATATTCATCGAAAATAATAGATGAGCTTCCCAGTAAACCGCTATCACAGTTTGACATTTTAAAATGTGCTAAGCTTCTAAAGTTACCATACTTTAGAGGAGTATTTATGAGAGACCTGTTACCGCCTAAAATTAACGATAATGAATCTGCAGTTGTTAATTTAGATAGTATAAATGGAAAAGGTACACATTGGGTATGTTATGTGAAACGTGGATATAACGTAGAATACTTTGACAGTTTTGGCAATTTAAGACCGCCGACCGAGTTAGAGGATTATTTTAACAGTGGACCCCATCACGTTACAATCAAATACAATTACTTTCCGAGGCAGAAGGAAAATACTTTTAACTGCGGTCATTTGTGTTTAGACTTTTTGTTCGTGAAGAAATGATTTGTGTTACAGGAAGATCGTCTGATCTCAAGTGTACGTTGTTTCCTCCTTTAGATTTATCAAGATCTAATGACTGGGAAATGGGTTTTTTTGGATTTAATGACTTACAATTCAATTCCCAATATTGAAGAAAATATCAATAACGTACTTTACATCGGCTCCAATACAATATCTCTTCCAACAGGATCTTATGAAATAGAAGACATTCATAAGTATATTAACAATAAATTGAAAGAAATAGATCCGACTACAACATTCAAGTTAAAAGCAAACAACAATACACTTAAAAGTGAAATATGGTGTTCTAAGAGAATAGACGTTTCGAAACCTCACAATTTAGGTTCGTTACTTGGGTTTATAGATAAAGATATCAAGATATTGGATGCAAATAAATGGCATGTATCATCAAGTCAAGTGGCCATTAACAAAGTTGATATCATACGAATCACTTGTAATATTGTAGGAGGTTCATATAGAGACGGAATCGAAGGACACGTATTACATGAATTTTATCCAGTGGTTGGACCTGGATTTAAAATTGTTGAAAGACCTGAATCAGTACAATATCTTCCAATTTACAAACAAAATAATTTATCAGAATTTAACATAAAACTAGAAGATCAGAACGGAGATTTAATTAATTTCAGAAGTGAAAACATTAATTTACGCGTTCACATTAGAGAGAAAGCAGGAAAATAACTATGGGCTTGGTGTTTAACTCAACCTCTACATCTTCTAAAAAAAGTTAGTTAAAACCTTTCATACTACACCAAATGTCAGTATTCCTCGAACAGTGAAGCCGTTAACATTGAGGAACCGCATATTTCTTAACTCACTAGGAATATTTAAATCACCTTTATCATCATGAACGGGATACTGGATATTGGTGAAAATGTAAATTTTGATGATTCAGTAATTAATATTGAATGGCATTCTCACAATCCATACTCTTCGAATTCATTAAAGAATAGTGATGAAATTAGAATTCCAGTTCACCAACAAGATGTATACACATTACCAAGTCGAAGTTTCCTTCTGATTGAGGGAAAAATTATAAAGGTTGCGGACAATTCTGATGATATAACTACGGAGTTGGTAAATAATGCTATGTCATTTTTGTTTGATGAAATACGATACGAACTGTGTGGTACAGATATTGATAGAGTTAAAAATGATGGTATTACGACTACAATGAAAAATATACTTACATCTCGCCCAAGTGATGTCAACTGGATGGAAAATGCTGGTTGGAAAATTACATCAGTAGAAAATTTAAGTGATAGAACTAACTTTTCTTTTTGTGTACCACTTAAATTGCTTCTTGGATTTGTAGAAGATTATAATCATATTTTATTAAATGTTAAACAGGAATTGGTACTTTTGAGAGCATCAAGTGATAAGAATGCCATCATTCAGAGTGGAGCTGCTTTACATGATTTTAAAATAAATTTATCAAAAGTTATTTGGAAAGTACCTTACGTACAAGTTGAAGACAATATAAAATTATCTCTTTTAAAAGTTGTAGATAAAGATCAACCCATTTCTATTCCTTTTAGAAGATGGCAGTTAAACGAATATCCATCTTTACCAGCCTCGCAGTTTCAAACATGGACAGTTAAAACTAGTTCAGTTATGGAAAAGCCACGCTACGTCATACTAGGTTTCCAAACAAATCGTAAAGATAACGCTGCTAAAAATGCATCTCATTTTGATTTGTGTCATCTAGAAAATGTGAAACTTTACCTCAACAGCAAGTACTATCCATATGATAACTTGAACAGCAACAAATCATTAATGTATGACTTGTATACAAGATTTCAATCTTCTTATTATTCAGGATGTGATGATCAACCTTGTCTCGATAAAACAACATATTTAGCTAAAACTCCTTTATTTGTTATTGACTGTTCTAAGCAAGTGGAAACGTTAAAATCAGGATCACTGGATATACGACTGGAAATTCAAACGTCTGCTGCAATACCTGCTAATACGGCAGCCTACTGTTTGATCATTCATGATGCTTTAATTCAATATTTACCATTGTCTGGTATTGTTAAAAAAATTATGTAGATTTCTGTATTTATCAATAAAGGAACATGTTACTCTATTTCGATTTTTTCTTCTTTCCTTTTTCTAATCACCTTGAAAGAAACATACAAGCGTATGTCATATATGAAAAGGTTGTGAATTAAAAAGAAAGTTTTTGATTAAAAAGCTGTTTATTCTCACAATAACAAGCACAAAATGACAAGTCAAGAACTTACAAGCTATAATGACCATATGCTAGGGTGTTGATGTTGTTTGGACAAACATATCTCTTATCATCCTTATTACTTAAAGCTAACTTGTTAATTACTACAGTTTTTACATTGTGCTTCTTTGATTGAAAAGTTCTTACATCTCTTCTCATATTTTCATTTTTAAACAAACAATCTAAATAGTTTTGAAAAACTATAGTCTTATCCACTACAGCCTTTGAAATTCCTTTAGCTTTTTTCAATCTTAGATTATTGGATTCTTGTAAATAATCATCATTTGTTGTGCGGTAGGCATAAAGTTTAGGTCGTAAACCTACAAACTCTACAATTGGAATCCCTGTACATTCGTCTTTAAATTTGCCTAATGCTTTTTTGTTAGATGCATCAAAACACTTATGATCAAAAGGATAGTTGGATAAGTCGAGGTGTTGCTTTAGAATAGGATTCTCAAAGTCTTCATACAAGTCCTCAGTAAATACTTCATACAAAAAAGAATCTGTATCAAGATATAAAATGTTGATTTGTTTGTTACCATAAAAAGGTTTTACAATGTTGTAGTGAAAGTTATACATGTGAAGTTTGGACAACTCCAAGACAGTGAATCCTACATAAATTGGTTTGTTAAAACAAATCTTATCTTTGGATAGCTCAATAGCTGCAATATTTTCACCATATATTATTCTATTCTTAAAATTAGGCTTTGAAACTAACTTATCTACTCTTTTGCTATTAGTAACTAGTTCTAAATCAATTCTTTTCCTAATGTTTTCAATTGTTTTTCCAAACATTGCATTGTTTAGTAATTTGTAAAATTCTTTCTCAAAATCGTTTTTTGATTCTTTTCGTTTTTTAGTATTAAAATCTATGTAAGGTTTTAACCAACAACTCTGGGAAAACTTTAGAATTCTATGAATCTTTTTCAACACAAGACCGTTTTGCAAAGCTTGTTTTAAGTTTAAATAATGACAAACATATTTTTTTTTATCCGTTAATGTTGTTAACAGCTTGATCTGTTTTGATCCTGGAGGACGTTTGTTTTCAGGGAGAAAAGGTAAATCATTATGTTCCTCATGAAGATGTTGTGGATAAGATAGATCACACTCTAGAATGTAACCATTTTCTCCTTCATCAGGCTTTGTCATAACATCAAAATGTTTTATCGCTCCCTTTTTTAACCATCTAAAGTTTTCTTTCGGTATTGGCTGAGACATTGAAAAACCATACAAATTATTTGCATCAATGTAAGTAAGAAAACTAACATCTTTACCAGCATCAAAAGATGATCCTAAATAACTATTGTTAGCTTTTGCATAGCGTTTAACACATTGGGTAATTCCTCCTCTTATTCCCTTTTCGATAAACATATACATATCATAATCATGAATCAGCTCAAGTTCAACTTTAGTATACTTTAGCATAGCATCAAAGGTAAGACTAGGTAAGGTAAAATAATGTGCTGGATCTAATTCATAATTATTTATACAAACTAATCTAAAGTTTTCAAATACATCACAGAGTAACAACACATCGGTTTTCAGATACAAATCGCTATAATCACCGAGGGTTTGACAGTTAAATGTATTCCATACTTTTTCAGCATGTTCATAGTCCGTGTCCGATATTTCGCTTAAACCCATACTATTATAAAATTGCGCTTTAGCAGGGAGTTGAGTTACATCAAGTTTCTCCCAACTATCGGTAAACTCATATGGATACACTCCTTTTCTCGTTACAAGACACAAGTCTTCATCACGAAAAAACATTTTTGTGTGAATAAATTGATCATTTTTCAAATTTTTAACCAAAGAACTTAAACTACTTGCCATGAACCTAAAGCTATCTATGAACCTTAATTTAATACCGCTATCTGTGTGTTTTACATAAGAAATGTATTTCTCTTTGGTGTTAGGAACAACATCAACTTTATTTTGATCAAGTCCTAAATGTTTAATAATAAAATGGGTATCATAATTAGAACTACCGTGAATTGTGAGGCTGTAGCTAGAATAAGGGCCTATAACACTATAGGCCCTTTTTGCGGAGATGTTATTAAACGATTCCCCATAGTATATTCTATTTGTCCACCAAGTTTCATGGAGCTATTTCGTTTTTTGAGGTTGGTAGAACAAATTTAGTCAGCTGATGTTATGAGCCCTTTTTCAATAGACAGCATTTGAGTCTGTGAGTTGATTGTTGACAGTTTCGCATCTTCGAATTTGTTTTGTTTATTCATTATATTTAGTTAATATTAATTACTCAAAACTGTTGTGAAATGGATAGTAAGTTCTAGTTTTAGAGACAGTGTTCTAAACACTTATGTGAAGAAAGGTGCTAAACGAAAACGAGTGAAACATTGAAAAGTGGAAAGACAATGTGAGGAAAAGTAATCGAGACATTGGTTTAGGTTATGAATCTAAGAAAAGTAAACAAAATTGTTGAAGGTAAGGTTTTTAATGTTGTCCGCAAGTGCTGTAATAATAAGTGCTTTGAGAATTTTGTAAACTCAGATCAAAATGATATTTTCAATAGTTTTTACAAAAGGTCAAAACAAAGAGGCGCAAGACACATATCTTTCTGGATAGCATGGAGCTCCAACAATCTGAGCACACAAAAAGGTTACTGCTAATCAAAGGTAGTGAGAGAACAATTCATGGAAATATCATATAAATAAAAATGGCATTGAATTTCCTGTTTGTAGAGCATTTCTTACGGAAGTTTACAAAATCAGCATCAAGAGAGTAAGAGTTATTCAAAGTAAGTTATTGCAAAACAGTTCATTCAACTGAAAAAAGGGGGAAACATGGTAAAACAAAGAAAACTTGAAGAAG
This sequence comes from Homalodisca vitripennis, assembly GCF_021130785.1. Taxonomy (NCBI): domain Eukaryota; kingdom Metazoa; phylum Arthropoda; class Insecta; order Hemiptera; family Cicadellidae; genus Homalodisca; species Homalodisca vitripennis. The sequence goes on from NC_060212.1 coordinate 20,230,074, forward strand.
ATGTTTGGAAGTTGGCTATGGATCATTTGAAAAGCATTCCACATCGTGGAAGTCATTACACAACCCGTACAAACAGACTGTATTTTGATAATCCGAGTCTGAGTCCCAAAATACTGTTTTCATTATTTCAAGAATATTATGAAGAGAAGTCTGGTAAACCCTTAAGAATGGCTTATAAAACATATTTTAAGATTTACAGGGATACTAATTTTACTGTAAGAAGACCAAAAACTGATGTGTGTGATTTTTGTACGGAGTGTGAAAGAAATATAGAGATAGATCCAAATCATCCATGCATTCCAGATTACAAGTTGCACAAAAAGAAGGCAAAAAATACATCTCAATAAAACAAGAATACATTAGTGATTGCAAGACCAGAGATGATCTTCTCGTCATCGAGTTTGATTACGCACAGAATCTACCTTTGCCGAAGATAAATGTTTACAAAACAGTTTTATAAGAGATTACTGTGGTTGTTTGTTTTTAACATTCATTGTCACAATGACAACTCATCAAGATTCTACACACTTCTTGAACATGCCCTCAAAAAAAGGCCCAAACACTGTTACTTCTTTTCTTTTTAACTTTATTCAAGACAAAGTTAATATCAATACTAACATCAAAGAGATTGTTCTTTTTTCAGACGCTGCTGGAGGGCAGAATAAGAACATTACAATGCTAAGGTTTTGTTCTTGGCTATCAAAAACACTGAAAGTAGCTATAACACATCTGTACCCTGTTAGAGGGCACTCGTTTGGGCAATGCGACAGAAACTTTGGGATTATGAAATCCAGTATTAAAAAGAAATAAACTATTGAGACGATGAAGAGCCATATCTTGAAAATATAATTAACTTGTCGAGAACAACCCAAGCCCCTTTGAACTGGTTCATGATGACTCAATTCTTCTCAATTGGGACAAAGCTTTGATACCCTACTTTGAAAAAACACCAAAAAACGAAAGGAGATACATTTAGAATCCAAAAGTACTGCATAATTAAATTCAAAAGTTGTGGTTCTATTGCAGTTTTCTCAAAACTACAGTTCTCAGATTTTCCAACCATTTAAATTTTATGATCACTCACTCTGAACAGTTGACTCTGGAACGACTTCCCTCAAAACCTTTAAAGGCGGTAAAAAATTAAAGACATTACTGATCTTTTCCCTTACTTATGCCAAGAAAAGTAGAAGCTTCTACCAAGAAATATTTGAGTCTTCACAGAAAACCAATGATGCAATAGAAACTCAGGTGGAAAATGTTAATGATAACAATACCAGTGACGACGAGACATTGACTTAGAAGAACGATTGTGTCATGGATTGAAACCAAAAGTTGTATTGAAAATACTAAACTGTGAAGTATTTCTTTTTTTATATAGGCCTTTTTTCATGTTGTATATTAATATTATGGAGGCCTAACCATTTATTTGCCTTCAAGCAAGCTCGGTTTGACCTTTTTCATAATAAAAAATGTTAGAATATTGGATATTGTCAACAATGTGTGCATTATTTACCTTAATAATCAAAATAATTGA